>NC_064820.1:82267500-82532500 GCF_024166365.1 Elephas maximus indicus
GATAAAGATCACATATGACCCAGTAATCCCAATCCTAGATCTACACCCAGAAGAAGTGAAGGAAGAAACACAAACAGAAACCTGTA
Organism: Elephas maximus indicus; assembly: GCF_024166365.1. Classification (NCBI taxonomy): domain Eukaryota; kingdom Metazoa; phylum Chordata; class Mammalia; order Proboscidea; family Elephantidae; genus Elephas; species Elephas maximus. The sequence goes on from NC_064820.1 coordinate 82,267,587, forward strand.
CATCTATGTTCATAGAAGGCCCCGTGGCACAATGGTTAAGCACTCAGTTGCTAACCTAAAGGTTTGCAGTTTAAATCCACCACAGGAGAAAAGACCTGGCAATCTGCTCCTATAAAGATTATAGTCTAAGAAACTTTATGAGGCCGTTCTACTTTGTTATATAGGATCATTATGAGAAGGAATCGACTTGACAGCACACTACAATAACAACAATGTTCATTGTAGCACTTTTCACAAGAGCCAAAAGGCAGAAACAACCAAATGTTGGATGGATGACTGGATAAATAAAATGTGTTATATACATACAATATAATACTAAGCAGCTGCAAAGATAAATGAAGTTCTGATACATGCCACAACATGGATGAACCCTAAAACAAAATAAGTCAGTTGCAAAAAAAAAAAAAAACCAAATACATACTGTATATCTCACTCATATAAAATAAATATATGGAAACCAAAGATTATTAATGGTTATCAGGGGTGGGAGGAAGGGAGAAAGAGGGGGTTTGATTGGGGGTCACTCAGTTTATGTTAATGGTGGTAGAATATTTTGGAAAAGGATAGAATAATGGTACCATGACATGAAAAATTGAATGAATGCCATTAAATTGTAAATGTGTAAATTGTTGTATTGGTGAATGTTTTGGTATACATATTTTCACCACAATAAAAAAAAAGGATAAAGATCAAATTACAGTTCAACAAACAATTCTGAACACTGAATACACAATGACTGCATTGACCAAAATAAAAGCCCAATAATTGAAACCTACAGACACAAGAAAAAAACAGATTTGAATGAACTAACTGTGTTTGAATCATTCGATCCTTTTATTAAAGAGCAATAAGGTGTCTGGAGCCATGGTGGCGAAGTGATTAAGAGCATAGGCTGCTAACCAAAAGGCCGGCAGTTCGAATCCACCAACAACTGCTTGGAAACCCTATGGGGCAGTTCTACCCTGTCCTATAGGGTCACTATGAGTTGGAATCGACTTGACAGCACACAACAACAACAACAAGGTATCTAGTTATCTGGAGAATTGCAAATTATCTGCTGTTTAAAAAAAACAAACAAACATACTCGCTTACTAGGATTTTACTAACTGTGTTTTCTTGAACTTTTTATAAATTACATTTCATAGTTCTAAAAACCAGGGCACATGTGTTCCTACATAGAGACAAAACAATAAGGTTGGTCCTAAAAAAAAACATATACTTTAGAAATAGAATAACTTGATTTCTCTTACCATTATTCTTAGGTTTCTATATACATTATAGGTCAGTGCTACTCAGATATTTTCTAACAAAGTACCCAAGTCAAGGAACAAATCACTGACCTGGGAGTTGGCATGGGGAGGACAGTGCATAGCCCAAAGCGCTCCAGACAATCTCAAGGTATGGCTTAGAATTTCATGTTAATTGAACATTCTCCCCATAATACACCTATGTTTGTAAATAGCAATTTAAATTATTTACCAATTACATTATGTTTCCCTAAATCTTAAATAAAATTAACCCTATAGGAAGATGCACAATTCTCCTATGGCTTCCCCAACCTCCTGGCCCCCAGCCTCAGTTTAAAAACTATGGCTTTAGGAGTTTAGGTGATGAGAAGAGGACATAATGCTCTTTGATCAAATGGCTCCTTTGGGAGACAATATACTGCTGAGGATTACCTAGGAGGGTACACTAAGGAGGTAATGAGGAAAAAGTGAGTGAACCAATGTAATATACTCCATTAAGGAGTCCCTGACTGGTGCAAATTGTTAATGTGTTGGGCTGCTAACCAAAAGGTTGGAGGTTCAAGTCCACCCAGAGGCACCTCCAAGAAAGACCTGGTGATCTACTTCCAAAAAATCAGCCACTGAAAACCCTATGAAGTACAGTTCTACTCTGACACATGGAGGAGACAGGAGTGGGAATCAACTTGACAGCAGCCAACAAAGACGACGACGACGACAAAGGGCCAAAGCTTTCTAAACTTAAGATGGATTCATATTTTTTTCATTATGCTCTATATTAAATACCATGAAATTCTTTCATTGATTCATTCATCCATTCATTCATTCAACAAACATCTGTTATGCTCCTTTACATACCAGACTGTTCTAGGTACTCAGAATACAAAAAAATACAAAGTCCCTGCCTTGAGAAGCTGGTCTGTCAAGGAGGCATATGCTATAAAAATAACTAAGCACTGTGGGTACATACAGAGCAACTCTTCCTTGGGGGAGTTGGTAGGCAACAGGAACCATCAAAAATAATAATAAAAAATTTTAAAAACAGATGCTTATCTATTCCATTAGATTGGAGTTTAGGCAGGATCTAGAATTCTGATCACTCAGCACTCTTCCTCTACCTTGAAGACCAAAAAAAAACCACTGCATGGAGTCAATTCAACTCATAGTGACCCTTTAAAAAACAAACAAACAAAACCTGTTGCTGTTAAGTCAATACTGACTCACAGCAACCCTACAGGACAGAGCAGGATTTCCAAGGAGCAGCTGGTGGGTTTGAACTGCTGACCTTTTGGTTACCAGTGTGACCCTATAACCAAAGAAACCAAACCCATTGCCGTCAGGTCAATCCCGACTCACAGAGGCCCTACAGGACAGAGTAGAATTGCCCCACAGAGTTTCCAAGGAGCGCTTGGGGGATTTGAACTGCCGACCTTTTGGTTAGCAGCTGCAGCACTTAACTACTATGCCACCAGGGTCTCCACAGAGTAAAACTGCCCCATAGGGTTTTCAAGGCTGTAAATCATTACAGACTACGCCATCTTTCACCTGTGGAGCAGCTTGTGGGTTTGAATCACCAACCTTTTCAGTTTGCAGCTGGGGTGCTTTAACAACTGTGCCACCAGGGCTCCTCCTCCACCTTGAAAGAGTTCCTTAAAAACACCAGAATTCAGAGGAGTATAATCCGAAATCCTGTATCTTATATACATTCTCAACTCCAGTAAATAAAAAACACCAACAAGCCCAGTACAGATATACTACATTTACAACCACAGAGCTAGAAAAGAGTTTTGAGCTCATTTAGACCAATGCCTAACCTTAGAATGCAATATTACAAACAAGAACAGAGGCCCAGAGAGTAAATGTCCTGCCCAGTGAGTTGGAGCTTATTACTGGTAGCTTAAAGCCTATGACCATGCCAGTGCTCATTCCACCAGGACAAACCCAGCACCATCCTTAGCCTCCTCTGGTTCACTTTCTAGCCTCGTCATTTTTTAGATCTTATATAAAAATGTTATCCACCATGAAAATATTAAAATTTTTAACATTAAGGAAATATATTGTTTTTTCTTTTAAAAATTTTTTATTGTTATGGTTTTCAAAGGTATACTGAAGTACAGAAAATAATATAATAAACTCCCATAATGCCTATTACTCAGATTCAACAGTTTTTAACATTTTAGCCCACTTTATCTCTCCTTTACTTCTTCCTTTCTCTTTATTATTGCAATATTTTAAAGCAAATTCCTGATATATCTACATTTCAACCCTAAATACTTTCATGTGTATCTCTCAAAAATACAGAGAATTTCTTTTATTACCACAATGCAGTTACACCTACAAAATTAATCTTGATTTCTTAATAACATCTAATGCCCAATCCATATTCCAATTGTCTCAGAAAATCTTTTTACAGTTATTCTAGTAATTTTTGATATGTATTTCTATTTCACTACCAAAAAAAGTACTCAGTGCTTTGATTCAGCAATCCTGTTTTTCTTGCTCTTTTCAAACTTCTATTCTGAACTGGTACCTTTTGTTATAAAGAGCTCTATACATAAATCATTAACTTCAGGCACACCTCTCCATTCCTGGTTCCAGCCTCAATATATTTTTAACACTCCAATGATTATTTCACATACCTTTCCTGCTTTTTCACCCCAATACACACAAGCTATCACTTCCTCATTACTTTCTCCAGTGTATTAAAATTATAGTACGATCCCATTAAAAATGCCCTTTTTATATTGCAGATAAAACACATTGGAGATACATGGATACATAGTGGTGTATGATTCATATAGCTGTATTTATAATTCAGTAAGCCTAGGTATTTTCTTGGTCTGCCAATGCCAAAGTGACGGTTGGCTTTGGCTGTATTTGGAAACTCGATATGGTAGCTTTCTTCGTCAGGACTTGGTATATAAAGGAGCCAAAAATGACCTCTGTGTATTGGCCCCAGGTTATTCACTTCTTTATAGCAAGCTGAGGTCCTTTAGCCCAAAAAAGCCCTCTGGCACCAAATTCAAATTTTTACACATCCAGTTGTTTTTAAAATAGCCCAAATAAGCAGATTTTTTGGCCATTTAGAGTCTATGTGGCTTTAAACTATGAAACTGTGCCCAGATCTGTTAGTCATAACTAAGAAAAACCCTGTAGTTATAAAGACCTCAAGCTGCTGCTGCCTTCAGGGCTCTCTGACCAGAGACTACTCACATTGCTGTTAATGGACATTGACAGAGTCTAGGCACATTAGCCCCTTATCCCTGGGGAGTTACCTTGCCCTCCACTTCTGGTGGGCCACTTCCCACTGGAGGGCCTACTGCTACAGGGAACTGCCACCTGCATGAAAGCTGCCAACTTGTCGGGCCCCAATAAATAGCTTGTTGTGCAACACTGCTATCTCCCAGGTCATATCTTTTTCCTTAATCAGCCCTGAACTCGATGTCTCCTTTTTTTTCACAAAGTATTTTAAAACAAAAATGAAATTTTTCTCAAGATGTCTATGACATAGCTAGAAAATTTGAGCCCACAGTAAATATCTCAGAAAGACCATTCCATTAGCCTTAGTTAAGTAAAAGCCTAATTCGAGGTCCTCCCAGAAAAGCAGAGATATCAGTCACTGTGTTAAATAAATATTAGTGGACTAAATACTCTGCTTCAATAGACTGGATTTAAAAAAAAAAAAACAAAAAACCTACCTCTATGCTGTTCGCAAAAGACACATGTTAAAAAGTGAAGGAAAGAAAAACATATACCATGCAAACATCTACAAACAGGAAGCTGGGGAAAAAAAAAAAAAGCAATACTAGGGATAGAGAGGGATGTTGTTATTGTTGTTAGGTGCCATCAAGTTGATTCCAACTCATGGCAACCCTAGGTACAACAGAACGAAACACTACCCAGTTCTGCGCTACCCTCACAATCGTTGTTATGCCTCAGCCCATTTGTCTTAGGCCAGGTTCTCTAGAGAAGCAAAACCATTAAGGCGGATAAATATATACAGAGAGAGATTTATATCAAGGAAACGGCTCACACGATTGTACAGGCTAGAACGTCCAAAGTCCATGAGTCATGATAGAGGCTTCTCCAGATTCACATAGCTGCAGGGGCTGGCAAACCCAAGATTAGCAGGTCGGAGAGCAGGGCTCCCAGTCACAAGCTGTGAAGATCGAGGAATCCCAAAATCGGCAGATAAGCTGATAGCTCAAGTCGCAAGAACCAGAGGTCAGACGAACAGGAGGCAGCTGCAGGATCCAGAGCAAGCAAAAGCCAGAATGTCTGCTTGTATTCAGATGTGGGCCACACACTCATGGAAACTCCCTATCAACTGATTGGCTACTCACAGCAGATCCCATCATGGGAGTGATCACCCATGAACACTGAGAATCATGGCCCAGCCAAGCTGAGCCACAATCTTAACCATCACACCATTGTTGCAGCCACTGGTCAATCCATCTCCTTGAGGGTCTTCCTCTTTTTTGCTGGCCCTCTACTTTACCAATATGATGTCTTTTTACAGGGACTGATCCCTTCTGAAAACATGTTCGAAGTATGTGAGATGTAGTCTCTCCATCTTTGCTTCTAAGGAGCATTCTGGTTCTTCTTCTTCCAAGAAAGACTTGTTTATTCTTCTGGCAGTCCATTCAATATTCTTTGCCAACACCACAATTCAAAGGTGTCAACTCTTCTTCAGTCTTCCTTATTCATCGTCCAGCTTTCACATGCATATGAGGTGACTGAAAACACCATGGCTTGGGTCAGGCTAACCTTAGTCTTCAAGGTGACACCTTTGCTTTTCAACACTTTAAAGGGGTCTTTTGCAGCAGATTTGCCTATGCAATGCGTCTTTTGATTTCTTGATTGCTGCTTCCATGACTGTTGACTGTGGATCCAAATAAAATGAAATCCTTGACAACTTCAATCTTTTCTCTGTTTATCATGATGCTGCTTATTCGTCACCTTGTGAGGATTTTCTTTACATTCAGGTGTAATCCATACTGAAGTCTACAGTATTTGATCTTTATCAGTAAGTGCTTCAAGTCCTCTTCATTTTCAGCAGGAAGGTTGTTTCATCTGCATAACATAGGTTGTTAATGAGTCTTTTTCCAATGCTAATGCCCTGTTCTTCTTCTTATAATCGAGCTTCCTGGATTATTTGCTCAGCATACAGATTGAATAGGTATGGTGAAAGGATACAACCCTGACACACATCTTTCCTGACTTTAAACCACACAGTATCACCTTGTTCTGTCTGAACGACTGCCTCTTGATTTATGTACAGGTTCCTCATGAACACAATTAAGTGTTCTGGAATTCCCATTCTTCACAACATTATCCATAATTTTTTATGATCCACACAGTCAAATGCCTTTGCATAGTCAATAAAACACAGGTAAACATCTTTCCATTATTCTCTGCTTTCAGCCAGGATCCATCTGACACCAGCAATGATATCCCTGGGTCCATGTTCTCTTCTAAATCCAGCTTGAATTTCTGTCAAAAATTCAGTTTCCTGTTGATCTGCTGCTGCAGTCGCTTTTGAATGATCTTCAGCAAAATTTTACTTGCATGTGATATTAATGATATTGTTCTATAATTTCCACATTCGGTTGGGTCACCTTTCTTGGGAATAGGCATAAATATGGATCTCTTCTAGTCAGTTGGCCAGGTAGCTGTCTTCCAAATTTCTTGCTATAGACAAGCGAGTACTTCCAGGGCTGCATTTTTTTGCTGAAACATCTCAATTGGTATCCTGTCAATTCCAGGAGCCTTGTTCTTTGCCAATGCCTTCAGTGAAGCTTGGACTTCTTCCTTTAGTACCATTGGGTCCTGATCATCTGGTACCTCCTGAAATGGTTGAACGTTGACCAATTCTTCTTGGTATAGTGGCTCTGTGTATTTATTCCATCTTCTTTTGATGCTTCATGCATCATTTATTATTTTCCCTGTAGAATCCTACTTCAACATTGCAACTCAAGGCTTGGATTTTTTCTTCAGTTCTTTCAGTTTGAGAAATGCCGAGTGTGTTCTTCCCTGTTGGTCTTCTGACTCTAGGTCTTTGCACATTTCATTTTAATACTTTACTTTGTCTTCTCAAGCTGCCCTTCAAAATCTTCTGTTCAGCTCTTTGACTTCATCATTTCTTCTTTCGCTTTAGCTACTCGACATTCGAGAGAAAGTTCTGGAGTCTCTTCTGACATTCAATTTGGTCTTTTCTTTCTTTCCTGTCTTTTTAATGACCTCTTGCTTTCTTCAAGTATGATGTCCTTCCCATACTCATCCGGTCTTTGGTGATTAGTGTTCAACGCATCACATCTATTCTTGAGATGGTCTTTAAATTCAGATGGGATATGCTCAAGGTTGTACTTTGGCTCTCCTGGACCTGTTCTAATTTTCTTCAGTTTCAACCTGAACTTATGTACGCGCAATTGATGGTCTGTTCCACAGTCTGCCCTTGGCCTTATTCTAACTGATGATATTGATACAGAGAGGGATACTTCAAAAGAATAAAGAGCTCAATTCATATGGTAAATATACCCATTCTAAATGTGTATGCACCTAATAATGTGACCTCAAAATAAATAAAGCAAAGTTATGGAACTACAGGGAGAAATCGACAAACCCTACAATCATGAAAAGAATCAGACCGAACACAAATATTTATGTGTGTGTGTGTGTCTATATATGTATCCATATACACACAGACTATAAACAAGAAATTTGACCTGATAAAAAAAGAACACTGCACCAACAATTCAAATGTGTTACAAATACGAAATATTTTCAAAAATTGAACATGTGCCATAAAATAAGTCTCAAAAAATATCAAAGAGCTGGAATCATGAAAAATATTTCCTCTGACCACAGTGCAACTAAGCTAAAAGTAAATTTTTAAAAGCTTTATATTTTTAACTAAAAAAAAAAAAAAACTTGAAAATTCCCCTATACGCTGTATTTGGAAACTAAGAAACCTACACCTAAATGAGGCAAGAGGCCAAAGAACAAATCATAGAAAAATATTTTGAACTGAAAATACTAAATATCAAAACTTGTGAATGCAGTTTAAAGCAGTACTTCAAGATAAATTTTTTATAGTATAGCATTGTATATACTACAAAAGAAGTAAAACTGAAAATTAATGAAGCATCATTCACGAGAAGTCAGGGAAAGAATAGCAAATTAAAGTTAAAAAAGAAGGAACTGAGATTAGAATAAATTAGTAAACAGAAAAACAACAGAGGTTCAACAAAGCTAAAATTATTTAAAACACTATTAAGACTGATAAATCCCTGGCAAGACTGAACAAGGCTGAGAGAGAGAGAGAAATGGCATAGTTATCTAACACAAGAATGGAGAAACAACTTTAAAAGATACTAGGAGGATATTATAGACAATTCTATGAAAACGTATTTGAAATTTTCAATAACATAGATAACTTCTTAGATAAAACAATTTACAAAAACGGTATAGGAAGTAGAAAATCTTAATATTTCACTAACTGTTAAAAGAAAATTTAATTCACAAAGCAAACTCCAGGCCCAGATTACGTCACAAGACAATTCCACCAAATAGTTAAATAATGCTAATCTTACATAACTCTGCCAGAAAAAACAAAAACAGGGACTATTTCTCACCTTCATTTGTGAGGCTAAAATAAATGTAAGAACAAAGCCTGAAAAGGACATTCTGAGAAAGGAAAATTACTGGCCAACCTCATTTACGAACATATGTAGAAATCTAAAACAAAAAAAAATTTAGCAAGCAAAACCCAGCAGCATATACCCATTGCTGTTGAGTCGATTCCAACTCATAGCAACCCTAAACGACAGAGTAGAACTGCTCCATAAGGTTTCCAAAGAGAGGCTGGTGGATTCGAACTGCAGACCTTTTGGTCAGCAGCCAAGCTCTTACCTACTATGTCACCAGGGATCCAACAATTTTTCTGTAGATAATTTTGCGTTTTCTGTGTATACAATTATATATGTTAACTGTGAATAATGACAGTTTTATTTCTTCTAATCTTAAACCAATAATTTCTTTTTTCTTGCCTTACTGTATTGGTAGATTGCCCAGTACAGAGTTGAATAGAAATAATGACAGTGGGCATCCTTATTGCATTCCCCACGTTAAAAGGAAAGCTATCAATATTTCATCATCATAAATATGATATTGTTGTAGGCTTTTTTATAGATAATCTATTAGATATGTGTGATGGTCATGGTTGTGTGTCAGCTTGGCTGGGCCATGATTCTCCGTGGTTTGGCAGTTGTATGATGTTGTGATCACTTCCATGATGAGATTTGATATAATGGGATCACCTCCACGATGGGATCTGCTGTGAGTAGACAATCAGTTGAAAGGGAGTTTCCTTGGGTGTGCGGCCGCTATGGAAAATAAGTGGACATTCTGGCAAGGCTCATGGCTTTTGCTCATTCCGAATACTGTAGCTGGCCTCTGTTCATATGACCTCTGGCTCTTGTAACTTGAGATAGCAGCTTACCTGCGGCCTTGCCTGACGATTCTGGAATTCGTTGATCTTCAGAGCCTGTGAACAAGAGCTCTGCTCTCTGATCTGCTGATCTTGGGTTCGCTAGCCCCGTGGCTACATGTATCAGGAGAAGCCTCTATTCTGACCCATGGACTCGGTACATTCCACATTCCAGCCTTTACAACATGAGCCATTTCCTTGATACAACTCTCTGTGTATGTATTTATTTATATGCGTTGCTTGTTTTCCTTCTCTAGAGAACCCAGCCTAAGACAATAGGTAAACTCACTTCTACTCCTGGTTTGCTGAAAGTCCTGCTTTTTTTTTTTTTTAAATAATGACTAGGGGTCAACTTTTATCAAATAAATTTTTTGTATATATAGAGATGATCATATGATTTTCCTCTTTTATTCTGTTAATGTTCTGAATTATATTGATTAGTTTCAGTGTGTTAGTCCAGTCTTGCATATCTATCATAAACATGACTTGTTCATGTCATATTATAACAGCATACAGAAGGAATAATACATGTCTGAGTAGGTTCCAATTCACAGCAACCCTGTTTACAACAGAATGAAACACTGCCTTGTCCTGTGCTATCCTCGCAATTGTTATCTTTGAGCCCATTGTTGCAGCCACTGTGTCCATTCATCTTGCTGAGGGTCTTCCTCTTTTTTGCTGACCCTTACTTTATCAACTATGATGTTCTTCTCCAGGGACTGGTCCCTCTTGATAACATTTCCAAAGTATGTGAAACGAAGTCTCACCATCCTTGCTTCTAAGGAGTATTCTAGCTGTACTTCTTCTAAGACAGATTTGTTCATTCTTCTGGCAGTCCATGGTATCTTCAATATTCTTCCCCAACACCATAATTCAAAAGCATCATTTCTTCTTCAGTCTTCCTTATTCACTGTCCAGCTTTCACATGCATATGAGGCTATTGAAAACATCACGGCTTGGGTCAGGAGCACCTTAGTCCTCAAGGTAACATCTTTGCTTTTTAACACTTTAAGGGGTGGGTCTTTTGCAGTAGATTTACCCAGTGCGATAAGTTGTTTGGTTTATTGACTGCTGCTTCCTTGGGTGTTGATTATGGATCCAAGTACAATGAAATCCTTGAGAATCTCAATATTTTCTCCATTTATCATGATGTTGCTTACTGGCCCAGGTGTGAGCAGTTTTGTTTTATGTTCAGGTGTAATCCATTCTGAAGGCTGTGGTCTTTGATCTTCACCAGTAAGTGCTTCAAGTCCTCTTCACTTTCAACAAACAGGGTCATGTCATCTGCATATCACAGGTTGTTAATTAGTCTTCCTCCAATCCTTCTTCTTCATATAGTCTGGCTTCTCGGATTATTTGTTCAGAATACAGATTGAATAAATATGGTGAAAGGATACAAACCTAATGCACACCTTTTCTGATTTTAAACCACACAGTAGCCCCTTGTTCTGTTCAAACAACTGCCTCTTGGTCTGTGTACAGGTTCTGCATGAGCACAATTAAGTGTTCTGGAATTCCTATTCTTCCCAATGTTACCCATAATTTGTTATGATCCATACAGTCGAATGCTTTTGTGTAGGCAACAGAGCAAAGGTAAACATCTTTCTGGTATTCTCTGCCTTCAGCCAAGATTCACCTGACATCAGCAATGACATCCCTCCATTCACACTCTGTTCTGAATTCAGCTTGAATTTCTGGCAGTTCCCTGTTGATGTACTGCTGTAACCATTTTTGATTTATCTTCACAATGAGCCCTGGTGGCACACTGGTTAAGCAGTTGGCTGCTAACCAAAAGGGTCAGGAGTTCAAGCCCACTAGTCACTCCACGGGAAAAAGATGTGGCAGTCTGCTTCTGTAAAGATTATCTTCAGCAAAGCCGTACTTGCGTGTGATATTAATGATACTGTTCAATAATTACCACGTTCTTCTGTTGGATTACTCTTGTTTAGAATGGGCATGTATATGAATCTCTTCCAATTGATTGGCCAGGTGGTTGTCTTCCAAATTTCTTGGCATAGAGGAGTGAGCATTACTAGCATTGCATCCATTTGTTGAAACATCTTAATTGATATTTTCCACCAATTCCTGGAGCCTAGTTTTTCTCCAATGCTTTCAGTGCAGCTTGGACTTCTTCCTTCGGTACCATCGGTTCTTGTTCTTATGCTACATCCCAAAATGGTTGAACACTGACCAATTCTTTTTGGTATAGGAACTCTGCGTATTTGTTCTGTCCTCTTTTGATGCTTCCTGTGTCATTCAATATTTTGCCCATAGTATCCTTCAATATTGCAACTTGAGGTTTGAATTTTTTCTTCAGCTCCTTCAGCTTGAGAAATGCTGAGCATGTTCTTCCCTTTTGGTTTTCTGACTCCAGGTCTTTGCACTTTTCTTTATAATACTTTATCTTCTCAAGCCACCCTTTGAAATCTTCTGTTCAGGCCTTTTACTTCATTTCTCCCTTTTGCTTTAAAAAAAACCCCAAACCCATTGCCATCAAGTCAATTCTGGCTCATAGCAACCATATAGGATGGAGTAGAACTGCCCCATAGGGTTTACAAGGAGCAGCTAGTGGACTCTCAAGAGCAAATTTCAGAGTCTCTTCCAACATCCATTTTGGTCTTTTCCTTCTTTTCTGTCTTTTTAATGACCTTTTGCTGTTTTCACGTATGATGTCCTTGATGTCATTTCACAACTTGTCTGGACTTTGCTCATTAGTGTTCAATGCATCAAATTCAGGTGGGATATGCTCAAGGTTGTACTTTGGCCCTCGCAGACTTGCTTTAATTTTCTTTAGCTTCAACCTGAACTTTCATATGAGCAATTGATGATATGTTCCATAGCCAGCCCCTCGTCTTGTTCTGACTGATGATATTGAACATCTCCATTATTTCTTTCTACAGATGTATTTGATTTGATTCCTGTGTATTCCATCTGGCAAGGTCCACATTTATAACCACTGTTTATTTTGCTTAAAAAAGGTATTTCCAATGAATAAGTCATTGGTCTTGCAAAACTCTATCATGTGCTTGCTCTCTGGAGTCATTTCTATTATCAAGGCCGTATTTTTCAACTACTAATCTTTCTTCTTTGTTTCCAACTTCCGCATTCCAATCACCAGTAATTGTCAGTGCATTTTGATTGCACGCTTGATCAATTTCAGATGCAGAAGTTTGTAAAATCTTCAATTTAGGAAAGGGCATATGATTGGGAAGGGGTATTCAGAGCTTTGAGGGGTACTAGCATTGTTCTATTTCTTTACCAGTGTGTAAGTTTTTACTTTTGAATAATTGATTAACCTTTAAATTTATGTAATGCTCTTTTCTACACTTCTGCATTTCACAATTTTTTTAAGTTAAAAAATTAATAAAGTGCATACATATTGATGAAGACATCAGGAAACGGGATCTCTCATGCATTGCTGATAGGAGTGTAGACCAGTGCAGTCTTTCTGAAGAGCTAAGTACAGGCAATGAAATTCAGTAGGTATATATCCTGTCACCCAGCAATCTCACTTCTGGATAAGTACCCAACAGAAATTCATTCACAATTATAAGGCTATTATTTGCAATATGATTTTTGCAAATGAGTAATTGGAGGCAACCAAGGTATTCATTAGGAGAAGAAGAGATAGGTAAAATCTGGTGAATACATACTAAGGAAAGTTATGCAAAGTCAGAAGCAATAAACTAAAAAGACCATAGAGTAACATGATTTTGTTTTTAACAGCATTTAATGGAAAAAGAGTTAATAATAGTATAATGCCCTTAACGTAAATGTGAAACACATACATAAGATACATTTTTCAAAGACTCATACATATCCAAGTACATATATTTACACATATCTGCCTACCTACCTACATATATATGCCAAATACTTTAGAGAAGGGGATGTCTATGGAAGGTAGAGAAATGGGAGTGGGACTAGGGCATGGAGTGGTAAAAAGGATAAAATAAAATGGATAATGATGGCAATGTGCTATGAACATAAGAATACAATTAACTCTTCATCTTAAGGTCCAAAGAAGAAAACACAGAGTAAAGCAATGTACAAATACCGTTATTGTTACTAATCTGCAGAACCCTCAGATCAATATGAGGGCTCCTTCTGCATTTCTAACTCTACCAGATTTATTTCTTAGGGTTCCCTTTGCAGTGGCTATTTCATTGTATTATACCCGTGCCTTCCAAAATATTAAAAGAACTGTTCTCACCTTCACTGTATCTTCCTGTGCAAGACATATGGAATCATTTTGTTAAACTGCATCAAAAAAATAAACTCTACAAATATCATCTATGTGTGTGATTTTGAAAAGCATGCTACTATTACAGCTACTATTATATGAGTATTAACCTACACTATACATTGTAACATTTCTGGTGAAAATGTGAACCATTCCATTGAAATCTAAAGATTCTATTCCAGGAATACAAATTTAAATAGAGTATTTTAAAAACTCATTTTCTGCTTTTAAACTTAAATATAGTATTCTTTTTTTAAAAAAAAATAATCTCATAACTTAGTAGAATGTCCATTCTGGATCAGAACCTTTAAATTTATATAAGCCCTTTGTAAAAATTAAGTCCAAAACATACAATTTCAAATAAAGTTATAGAAAAAAATTGTATCTATGACATTATGGGGGGGGGAATTAAATAGACAAAAATATATTGAGAGCCAAAGTTACCCCAAATAGTCAAAATGATCTTACAAAAGAAGAACAAAGTAGGAGGACTCACATTTCCTGATTTCAAAATGTACTACAAAGTTCTAGTAATCAAAACTATGGAACAGAACTAAGAGTCTAGAAATAAACCCATATACGCATGGCCAAGTGATTTTCAACAAGTATGCCAAGTCCATTAAATGGGGAAGGAATAGACACTTCAGATAGGAAAGACAGTATACAGTACTGGGGAAGTCAGCACAACTTGACCAAGGTAAGGTCATGAAACCTTCAGGGACACATCCAAACTCCCTGAGGGACTGAATTACTGGGCTGAGGGCTGGAGACCATGGTCTTGGGGGACATATAGCTCAATTGGCATAACATAGTTTATATAGAAAATGTTCTACATCTTACTTTGGTAAGTAGCGTCTGGGGTCTTAAAAGCTTGTGAGTGGCCATCTATCGATACTCTACTGGTCCCACCACATCTGGAGCAAGGGAGAATGAAGAAAACCAAAGACACAAGGAAAGATCAGTTCCAAAGACTAACGGACCACAACTACCACAGCCTCCATCAGACCGAGTCCAGCGCACCTACATCATGCCTGGCTATCACCACTGACTGCTCTGACAGGGATCAAAATAAAGTGTCCCGGACAGAGCTGAAGCAAAATGTAGAACAAAATTCTAACTCACAAAAAAAGTCCAGACTTACTGGCCTGACAGAAACTGGAGAAACCCTGAGAGTATGGCCCTCAGAAACCCTTTTAACTCAGTACGGAAGTCATTCCTGAGATACACCCTTCAGGCAAAGATTAGATAGGCCCACAAAACAAAACGAGACTAAATGGACACATCAGCCCAGGGGCAAGAACGAGAAGGCAGGAGAGGACAAAAAAGTTGGTAAAGGGGAACCTGAGGTCAAGAAGGGGAGAGTGTTGACATGTTGCAGGGTTGGCAACCAATGTCACAAAAGAGTATGTGTATTAACTGTTTAATGAAAAACTAATTTGCTCTGTAAACTTTCATCTAAAGTACAATGAAAAAAAAATAGAATAGTCTCTTTAACAAATGATACCGAGACAACTAGATTTCTACATGCAAAACAATGCTATTGGATCCATAGCTCACACCATATACAAAAACTTTAACTCAAAATGGATCAATGACCTAATTTTAAGAGCTAAAACCATAAAATTCTAGCACAAAGCTGTCAATTTTTTAGTTAGCAGCCAAGTGCTTAACCACTGCACCAGGAGGGCTCCAAAAAGAAAAAAACATATAGAGGGGTAAAGCTTCAAGACCTTGTTTTTGACAATAGATTCTTAGATATGACACCAAAAGAACAAGCAACAAAAGAAAAATTGGATAAATTGGGCTTCATCAAAATTAAAATCTTTTGTTCATCAAAAGACTTTATCAAGGAAGTGAACACATACCTACAGAATGGGAGAAAAATATTTAGTAGCCATTTATCTGATTTTTTTTTATCTGATAAATGTTTAATATCCATAATATATAAATACACCCACAACCCAACAAAAAAAAGACAAACCAGTTTCAAAAACGGGCAAAGAACTTGAATAGGTATTCCTCCAAAGGAAATGCAAATCAAAACCACAATAGGATACCACTTTACACCCACTGGTTGCACAGTGATTAAGAGCTCAGCTGCTAACCAAAAGGTCGGCAGTTCAAATCCACCAGCTGTTCCTTGGAAACCCTATGGAGCAGCTCTTCTCTGTCCTACTGGGTCACTATGAATCAGAATTGATTTGATGGCAACAGGTTTTCATACCCACTGAGATGGCTATTATCAGAAAAATGGAAAACAAATGTTGGCAAAGATGTGAAAAACTAGAACCCTCATCCATTGCTCATAGAACTGTAAAATGGTGCAGCCAATGTGGAAAACAGTTTGATGATTCCTCAAAAAGTTAGATATAGGATTACCTTGTAATTCTCACTCCTAGGTATACCCCAAAAGAACTGGAAGCAAGGACTCAAAGAGATACACACCAGTGTTCACTGCAGCATTATTCACACAAGCCAAAAGACAGAAACAACCCATGTGTCCACCAATAGATGAATGATTAGACAAAATGCGATACCTACAATGGAATGTTACTCAGACGTAGAGAAATGACGTTCCGAAATGTGCTATGACGTGGATGACTCTTGAAAATATCATGCTAAATGAAATAAGCCAGACACAAGAGGATAAACACAGTATGGTCCCATTTACACGAACTGTCTAGAATAGGCAAATGCATAGAGACAAAAGTTTGTTAGTGGTTACCAGGGGCTGGGAGAGGAGAAAATAGGAGCTATTACTGAAGGGGTACTGAGCTCCTCCTTGGGGTTGATGTGGAACTTTCAGATATGGATAGTGGTGATGGTTGTATAGCATGGAGAATGTAACTAATTTCACTGAATTATACACTAAGATGGTTAACAATGGCTAATTTTTTGTTATATATATTTTACCACAATAAAATTTTAAAAACACATGCACATTTATTAAGCACTTAATATGGGAAGGACGCAGACTTGGGAGCCGATGATACTGACATGAATTAAGGCAAGAGGTCCTGCCCTGGGGGACTAAAGTCTAAAAACAATAAACAATGTGTGGCGGTGGTGATGTTTATTCCCCAAACAAAAAGAAATGTTTGGACTGTGTTCTTAAAATGTGCACAAACTGAGGTTATTTTACAGATGAGTTTGTGAAGCCAGTGGTTATGTTCAAACATTACCCAGCACTTCAACTGCTATGAGCAAATATCAGAGATATTCGTGGATCTAGTGATTTCTGAATTATTTTTTAAGATTCATGGTTAATTTTAGCTGGACAAATTCTGAGTCAAGTCATTAATGTCTTGCTAAATTTCTCTTAGAGTCTCAGCTGGACCCAGTATCCTTCATTTCCTATCCTAAATTGTCCCTTTCATGTTCCGTGCTTGCTATAAGAGGAATTTTAGCTCTTAATTATTTGTGGCCAGATTTTCCTACTCCATCTTCCCCTTCTGCATAGTACACTTCATGTTTGTGAAATGCTCAGAGCCTAGAGAGGGAAGTGCTATTCCCATGCAAAGGGTGGTTATTATTACTGACGTCTCTCATAAACACTGAGATTTAGAATGTCAAAAGTAATGTCAGACCCTAAGGTAACAACAAAGCTTTCTTTCTTGGAAAGCTATGCCATTACGTTCACTTTGATGTCAGTTATGTCTGTATTGCCCACAAATACCTTGGTGTAGGCACAGCTCAGAGGCAGGGATGACTAGCCCAGAAAGCTAATAAGAAAGAGTTTATTTTCTGCCATATCCCACCAGTTAAGTAGTTAAGTAGTCCCCACAGTGGTTACTTGAGTCATAAAAATACCAGGGTGTTCAACTCTACAAAGGAAAGGAAAAGGAACAGTTGGCCTAGTTTCAAGGATTTATCCTGAACTCACAAAAACTGTCTTTATTCATTTGTCCAGTCTTCACTGTCACCAGTATTAATGAATAGCTGCCAGATGACAAGGCCAAATTGCCTCAACAGCAGGAGTTTAAATTATAAAAATGAGAACAAATGAAACCCACTTGCTAGGCTTTGCCTACCCACCTCACATAAAACAAGCTTAGGTCTACTGAGAAATTTCCAGTGAAATTTTTTTTCCTTTTCTTTCATCTGCCCTTACAAGGATGAATCACTCTGTAGTCAAAACTTTTGCCCAAGAGCTTTACTATTGCAATGAACCTGGGAGATCCACGTCTGAGCCAGAGAAATTGAAAGTGATTGGTCTAATCCAGTTTTCCACTCCTTAAAATATACTAAAAAATACTACACCCTGTTTTGTTGGTTCAATACAAATGTCATTTACTATGTATGAATATAAGTTTATACTAGTCTATGAGAAATATTGTATCTAGGACTTTAGAATTCCAGGAACAAGCCCTTCTTCAAGTCTCCTGATGATTACTAAGTCATTTCAACATTTATTGTGTGAGGTGGTGTGCTAGGTGCTGGGGACAGAAATATAAACAACTTCCGTGATCTCAAAGAACTTCAAGTGTAATAAAGGAAACATATTTAAACTGCCTATAAACGAAGCAAAATGAAATAAGGAGTCTAACAGATAGAAAAGCAAAGTGCTTACCTAGGAGATCAGAGAAGTCTCCTTGAAGATGCAGCAGTTAAGCTAAAAATAAGATTTCTGAAGTCAGAGAAGAGAAGAAAAAGGGTACCATGAACAAAGTCAAAAGGGATCGAGTGTTAAGTAGTTCAGAATTATATTTCAAAAGAGAAATGGCACTGGACTTTTAGTCCCAAGACTAAGTTCCTCTCTCATCTCTTACTCTTCATGGAAACCTAGTTGAATAAAAATGGGATTAGGGTTTACTTACACCCAGGAGTGCTATTCAAAATCTTTGACACATGGGATGATATAGACACTGACCAATCAAAAATAATGCTGGCCATAATAATCAGTATGGGCATCTTCTCCCCTATAATGTAGGTTCCCTGAGAGGGACCACTGTTAACCACTGCTTCCACAAAGCCTTTAGCGATGCCCAGTAGGATATAGATGCTCAGTAAATGTTTGTTATCTGGATGAATAAGTGAATGAGAAATTATTTAAATGTGACTGGAGTATAAAATAGATAGAAATATGTAGTGGCATTAGGACCAAAAAGGTATGTTGAAGTCAGATGGAAAGGCTTGCATGCCATGCTAAAAAGTTGTGTTATAACCAATTTTAAACTATTTACTGAATATCTAGTATATGGCCTGGAAACCCTCGTGGCATAGTGGTTAAGAGCTATGGCTGCTAACCAAAAGGCTGGGAGCTCCAATCCAGCAGATGCTCCTTGGAAACTCTGTGGGGCAGTTCTACTGCCCTGTAGGGTCACTAGGTGTCAGAATTGACAGCAACGGGTTTTATAGCCCTGTAATGACATCAGGGAAACCCTGGTGGCGCAGTGGTTAAGTGCTATGGCTGCTAACCAAAGGGTTGGTGGTTCGAATCTGCCAGGTGCTCCTTGGAAACTCTAAGGGGCAGTTCTACTCTGTCCTATAGGGTCACTATGAGTCAGAATCAACTCGGTGGCACTGGGTTTGGTTTTTGGCTTTTGCCTTGTTGCTATTCTATTTTAAAGTAGCGCTTCTCAAATTTTAGGGCGCCCTGGTGGCACCATGATTAAAGCACTCAGCTCCCAACCAAAACATTGGTGGTTTGAACCCACCAGCCACTGCATGAGAGAAGGATGTGGCAGTCTGCTTCCATAAAGATTACAGCCTTGGAAACCCTATAACACCGTGCCATCGAGTCAATTCCAACCCTATAGGACATTTCTATTCTGTCCTACAGAGTCTCTATGAGTCAGAATCAATTCAATGGCAGTGGGCTTGGTCTCAAAGTTTAATATGCATAAGAATCACCTGAGCAGTTCGAATCTACCAGGCGCTCCTCGGAAACTCTCTAGGGGAGTTCAACTCTGTCCAATAGGGTTGCTATGAGTTGGAATGGACTCCAAGGCAGTGGGTTTTGGAGCATCTTGTTAAAATGCAGGTTCTGACTCAATAGGTCTGGGGTGAGGTGGGGTCTAATTCTACCTTTCTACCAAGCTCCCAGGTGATGCCAGTGCTGTTGTTCTATGAACTACCCTTTGAATATAAAGGTTTTAATGGATGAAATAAGGACTCTAGCAGATATTTTCTATTAGAGAGGTAATATACAGAACTACTGAAAACCCTGGCTATGCTGCATGTGGCTTCAATCTCTCTTAAGCCTCAGTTTCCTGTAAAACGGAGATAATAACAGTACTTACTCCAAAAGTTTACTCTCTAAAAGGTTTAGCATAGTAACAGCTCAAAAAATATGCCAATATAATAATAATAATAATGATATTCTAGATAGAAGGATATACTCATAATCTAGTTTGGACCCAGTAAGATTTCCTGATAGCTTGGTAACTACCCACACCAAAAGAAAATTTATGACAGTCTGTTTAAGATTAATTTTCTCCTCCCAGGGGTGCCATCAAGAGTAAGTTCTTTGCCCTCTACTTGAGTGGGCTTTTACACAGACTCACAAGGTAAAATACAAGAAATCTTTAAGACTAACCCCTAACCTCCCTCGACCTAGTCAGGAGAAAAAAAAAAGAAGATACCTAGCTAAAA
Organism: Elephas maximus indicus; assembly: GCF_024166365.1. Classification (NCBI taxonomy): domain Eukaryota; kingdom Metazoa; phylum Chordata; class Mammalia; order Proboscidea; family Elephantidae; genus Elephas; species Elephas maximus. The sequence continues at coordinate 82,288,156 of NC_064820.1, forward strand.
GGAAAACAGGGGTTACAGTATCTCATCACCCCTGATAGAATTCTCCATACACTAAAAGGGAGGGTAGGATGTCACTCTAGCAGCCAGCAGGACCATGGGGAGTGAGTCTTGCTTTGGTAATTCTGCTAACGTATCTAGTTAGTGATTTCCCCTCCTCATTCTTCCCTCTCCTCCTGCTAACCATCAAAGATTGTTTCTTTCTGTGTGTAAACCTTTTCTTGAGTTTTTATAATGGTCTCAACAGTATTTGTCCTTTTGTGACTGACTTATTTCACTCAACATAACGTCCTCCAGGTTCATCCATGTTGTGAGATGTTTCACAGATTCATCATTGTTTTTTTTTTTTTTATCGTTGCATAGTATTCCATTGTGTGTACATACCATAATTTCTTTATCCATTCATTTGCTGATAGGCACTTAGGTTGTTTGCATCTTTCTGCTATTGTGAATAATGCTGCAATGAACATGGGTGTGTGCACATGTCTATTCATGTGATGGCTCTTGTTTCTGCACAATCTGTTCCTAGAAGTAGAATTGCTGAATCACATGGTATTTCTATTTCTAGCTTTTTAAGGAAGCGCCACATCATTTTCCATAGCGATTGTACCATTTTACACTCCCATCAGCAGTGTAGGAGAGTTCCAATCTCCCCACAATGTTGCCAGTATTTGTTGTTTTCTGTGTGTTTGATCAGTGCCATTTTTGCAGAAGTGAGATAGTATCTCATCTTGGTTTTGATTTGCATCTCTATAATGGCTAATGATGGCAAGCATATTTTCATGTATTTGTTGGCCACCTGAATGTCCTCTTTAGTGATGTGTCTGTTTATGTCCTTTGCCCTTTTTGTGAGTGGGTTTGTCTTTTGATTGTTGAGTTGTTAAAGTTTTCTCTATTTTAGAGATTAAATCTTTTCAGATATGTTGGTGCCAACAATTTTTTTCCCAGTCTGAAGGTTCTCTTTTTACTCTCTTGGAAAGGTCTTTTGAAGAGCATAAGCATTTAATTTTTAGAAGGTCCCAGTTATCTAGTTTATCTTCTAGAGTTTATGCTTGATATCCTATTTTAAGGCCCCTTTTAATGCTGTCCCTATCTTTTCTTTCATAATCTTTTTAGTTCTAGGTTTAACATTTTAGGTCTTTATTTTTGAGTTATTTTTTCTGCAAATTGATATCCAGTTTTGGTAGCATTATTTGTTGAAGAGACTCTCTCGCCCCCATTTAATGGACTTCTACCCTTTGCAGAAGATCAGGTGTCCATAGATGGGTGGATTCGCTTCTGGGTTCTCAGTCCTGTTCTACTGGTCTATGTGTCTTGTCATTGTGCCAGTATTAGGCTGTTTTGATTGCCATGGCTGTATAGGAGATCCTGAGACTGGGTAGTGTGAGGCCTCCCACTTTGTTCTTTTTTGGTAACGCTTTACTTTATCAAAGAGTTCTTTCCTTTCCATACAAAGTTGGTGATTAGTTTTTCTATCTCATTAAAGAATGCTGTTGGAATTTGGATTGGGATTGCATTATATTTATAGATCACTTTGGGTAGTACTGACATTGTTATGTCCACAATGTTAAGTCTTTCTATTTATCAGCATGGTATGTTTTTCCATTTATGTAGGTCTTCTTTTGGTTTCTTGCAGGAGTTTTTGTAGTTTTCTTTGTATAAGTCCTTTATGTCCCTAGTTAGATTTATCCTAAGTCATTTAACTTTTGGGGGGGGGGGGCTGTAGTAAATGGTATTGTTTTCCTGATTTCCTTCTTGGAGTTCTCTTTGCTAGTGTAGAGGAATTCAACTCATTTTTGTATGCTGATCTTGTTCCTTGCCACTTTGCTAAATCCTTCTATTAGTTCCAGTAGCTTTTTTGTGGATTTTCTGGGATTTTCTATGTATAGAATCATATTGTCTGCAAACAGGGATAGCCTCACTTCTTCCTTACCAATTTGGATTCCTTTTATTTCCCTTTCTTGTCTGAATGAATCCTATATGGTCACAGTGTATTTTTTTTTTGATATGTCATTGTATTCTACTGGCCAGAATTTTGTGGAGAATTTTTGCATCAACGTTCTTGAAGGATATTGGTCTATAATTCTTTTTTAGTAGTATCATTTCCTAGCTTTAGTACCAGGGTCACGCTGGCTTCATAGAGTGAATTTGGGAGTATTTCTTCCTTTTCTATGTTCTGGAATAGTTTGAGTAATGTCAAATCTTCTCTGAATGTTTGGTAGAATTCGCCAATGAAACTGTCAGGGTCAGGGTCTTTTTTGTTGTTGTTAGTAGTTTTTTTATGAACTCTATTTCTTCTTTTGTTTTGGGTCTGTTCAGATTTTCTACATCTGTTTGTGTTACTTTAGGTAGGTAGTTTGTTTCTAGGAATTTGTCCATTTCCTCTAAGTTTTCAAATTTGTTGGAGCATAATTTTTATAGTATTCTGCCATGATCCTTTTTATTTCAGTTGGTTCTGTTGTAGTGTCACCTATCTTATTTCTTATATGGGTTATTTGTATCTTCACCTTTTTTTCTTCTGTCAGTTGGCCAGTGGTTTGTAGATTTTATCCATCCTTTCAAAGAACCAGCTTCTAGTCTTGTTGGTTGTTTAGATTGTTTTTCTGTTTTCTGCTTCATTTATTTCTGCTCTAATCTTTATTATTTCCTTTCTTTTGGCAGCTATGGGCTTCTTTTGTGGCTCTTGGTCTATTTGTTTGAGTTGTATGGTTAAGGTGTTCATTTTGGCCCCTTCTTTCTTGATACGTGTTTATTGATATAAGCTTACCTCTGAGTATGGCTTTTGCTGTGTCCCAAAGGTTTTGGTATGTTGTGTTTTCCTTCTCATATGATTCTAGGATTTTTTTTTTTTTTTTTCATTTTTAGATTCTTCTATCATCCAGTGATTTTTAAGCATGGTGTTGTTCAGTATCCAAGTATTTGATTTTTTTGCCTTGCTTTCTGTTAATGATTTCTAATTTTACAACACTACGAACTGAGAAGATGCTTTGTACATTTCAATATTTTTTAATTTACTGAGATTGGCTTTGTGGCCTAGAATATGGGCTCTTCTAGAGAATGATCCATATGCACTAGAGGAGAATGTGTACTGTGCTTCTGTCAAGTGGAGTCCTCTATATATGTCTATGAGGTCAAGATGGTTGATAGTGTTTTTTATGTATTTTCTGTCTTTGCTGGAGCCCTGGTACTGCAGTGGTTAAGAGCTTGACTGCTAACCAAAAGGTCAGCAGTTCAAATCCTTCAGCCACTCCTTAGAAACCCTATGAGGCAGTTCTACTCTGTCCTACAGAGTCACTATGAGTCAGAATTGATGACAGCAACCGGTTGGTTTTAGTTTTTGGTTTTGTTAAGTTTCTTATTCCGTCTATCGTCAAAAGTGATGTGTTAAAGTCTCCTACTATTATTGTAGAAGTGTCTATTTCTCTTTTCAATTCTCTTACGGTTTATTTATTTTGGAGCTCTGTCATTGGATGTGTAAATATTTATTATGTTAGGTTCTCTTGGTGGATTGATCCCTTAATCATTATGTAATGTCCTTCCTTATCTCTTATTATGGAGTTTGATTTAAAGTCTATTTTATCAGAGATTAATATTGCCGCTCCTGCTCTCTTATGTTAATGTTTCCTTGATATATTTTTTTCCATCCTTTGATTTTTAACTTATTTACATCTCTATGCCTAAAGTGCCTCTCTTGTAAGCAACATACTTGTGGGTCTTTTTTTCTTTTTTTTTTTAATCCAGCCTGCCACTATCTGTCTCTTGACTGGTGCATTTAAACTGTTTAATTCAGTGTGGTTATCGATAGACATGAACTTACTGCTGTCATTTTGTTATGCTTTTTGTGTATGTGCGGTGGTGACAGTTTCTGTGTTCTACGTAATTTTCTGTGCTGAGTTCTTTTTGTTCATGAATTGTCTTTTCATTTCCTTTATTTTTGTTGATTTTGTGTTTTGTGTTTACTAAGTTTTTTTCTTATTTTGGTGGGTTTGTTTGTTAATTTTCTTTATGATTACTGTGAGGTTTACTCTTATCATCCTATGTTTAAAGCAGTCTGTTATTTCTGAAATCACCTTGATGTCCTCTCCACATGGAAGTTCTATAACTACACCATTTGTTCTCCATTTTTGTTTTGAAGTTGTCATCAGTATCAGGTTGACAACTCTGGTTCCCTGTTTTCAGTTTTGTAACTTTATTTTAATTTTGAGATTCCTTTGTCTGGGTTGGTATTTGGGTGATGTTATCATGTGTCTTGATTTCAGGTTGTCGTCTGATATCTTTGGTTCTCTGTCTAAAGGACTCCCTTTAATATTTCTTGTAAGGTTGGTCTGGTTTTTACAAATTTCCGTTTATCTAGGAATATCCTAATTTTGCCATCATATTTGAGAGACAGTTTTGCTGGATATATGATTTTTTTCTCTCAGCGTTTTATATGTGTCATCCCATTGCCTCCTTACCTGCATGGTTTCTGGTGAGAAGTCAGAACTTAGTCTTACTGGTGTCCCTGTGTCGGTGATATTTCATTTTTCATGAGCTGCTCTCAGAATTCTTTCTTTGTCTTTGGTTTTGGAAAGTTTGATTATGATATGTCTTGGTGACTTCCTTTTGGGGTCTATTCTATATGAGGTTTGTTGTGCTTCTTGGATGGGAATCTTCTTGTCTTTCATAATGTTAGGGAAGTTTTCTGCCAGCAGTTCCTCAAAAATTTTCTTTTTCTTTTTTTGGTCTTCTCCTGTTCTGGAATTCTGATCACACACAGATTGTTCCTCTTGAAACTCTCCCACATAACTCTAGGCTGTCTTCATTTTTCTTTATTCTTTTTTCTGACTGTTCCTCAAATATATTAGTATCAAGGGTTTGGCCTCTATTTCACTGATCCTTTCTTCCATTGATTAAAGTCTACTGCTGTGTCCATAGAGTCATCTTTTTTTTTTTTTGGTTTTGAGATGCTTTTATTATTATTATTATTATATTTTAGATGAAGGTTTACAGAACAAACTATCTTCTCATTAAACAACAATTAATACACATACTGTTTTGTGACACTGGTTACCAACACCACATGTCTACACTCTCCCTCTCTCGACCTTGGGTTTCCTATTATCAGCCTCCCTGTCTTCTCCTGCCTTCTAGTCCCCTGCTCTGGTGTGCCCCTTTGGTCTCATTTTGTTTTATGGGACTGTTGCCTGAAGGGTGAACCTCAGGAATGACTTCATTACTGAGATAAAAGGGTGTTTGGGGACCATACACTCAGGGTTTCCCCAGTCTCTGTCAGACCGGTAAGTCTGGTCTTTTTTTTTTGGTGGGTTAGAATTTTGTTCTACATTTTTTTCCACCTCCGTGATACCTGTCTCTATTGTGATACCTGTCAGAGCAGTCAGTAGTGATAGCTGGGCACCAACTAGTTCTGCTGGACTCAGTCTGGCGGAGGCTGTAGGAGTTACCTATTTCTGATATTTTATTGTTAAGCCTCTGGATTTCTATTGCTATTTTTATATTTTGTCTGTTTGTCATTTTGTTCTTATATTTATTTTGTCTCTGAATTCTTCTAGCTTTTCTGTGTTTTTTCTTGGTTTTGTCTGTGTTTTCCTTGATCTCTTTGAGGATCCTATGTGTTAAGTCTCCCGAATTCCTTATCAGGTAGTTCTATTGCCATTTTTTCCTCAAGAAGATTTTCTGTCCCTTTATTTTGGTCATTTGCTTGAGCCATCTTGTCCTGTGTCTTTATATGATTTGAAATTGTCTGCTGTCTCCAAGGCATTAAGGTGTTACTTTATTGATTGATGTTATATCTGTTTACTTCATCATAATTTTTTATTTGTTTTTATGTATCAGGGCTGATGGAATGGACATGGTCCACTGGTCACTAGTCTGGTGGCTCCAGAGCACTTACCACCTGTTTCTGAGTAGGTGGAATGACTCTGTTCACTAGGCATGGAGATGGCTGTGGATGGTCTGGGTGGGCACTGGGCCTCATCTGTTGTTAGTCTCATAGCATAGAAGTATACCCAGCTGCTCTCCAGGTGGGCAGAGTGGCAGGCAGGAGGTGGGACAGGTAGGCAGTAGCACTGGAATGCTCTGTCATTCAGTGGCTGGGTGGGTAGGTGCGTCAGCATGTAGGAGAGATGGGTGGTCAACCAGTGGGACAACAGAGCTCTCCGTCACTGCTCGGCAGGGTCAGGACATAAGAGGGGCAAGGCGGTCGCCTGGGGAAGGGCTAGAACAGTAGCAGCTGCCATGGAGCAGGGCCAATAGTTGGGAGGGGCAAGGCAGGTGGTTGGGGGAGGGCTGGAGCGGCAGAAGCACCGCATGGGGGTCAGTGAACGGGAGGGGCAAGATGAGCAATCGGGGAGGGCCAGAGCACCACATGGCAGGGTCAGTGGATGGGAGGGGTGAGGCGGGTGGCTGGGGGAGGACTGAAGCAGCAGAGCTACCACATGATGGGGTAGGCAGTGGGGGTGGGGAGGTGTTGGCTGGCATTGTGTGGGGAAAAACAGGGGAACTTGTACTGTGGTCCTTGGCAGTCAGGGCTGTAGGATGTGGGGGTTCATGCTGCTTTTCACTGGAGAGGAGGAAGAGCATGTTCCTCTGGTTACCAGACAAGGGTACCTGAGGGCTTCCTGTTAGTTGCAGCCAGCATTTGGGTGCTGACTCCAACTAAATGCAAGGAGGCAGGGAGTCTGGTTGGGTGGGGTCCTTCCTGCTGACACTACAGATCCATGTGTGCCACTACTGCCAATGGTCAGGGACTGCTGCAGTTGAGTATCCCAGTCTGTGGTTCTTGGTTCCCTCCCTGCTCCCTGGTGCTGGGATCCTTGGTGCCCTTGCCTTCCCTCCTGTACTCTCCCTTGCCAGAACCGGCCCATGTCTTGTTCACCCCATTCTACTCCAGGTATGTCTGCAGAGTTTTTCTATTTCCTCCTCAAAGTTTTGTGAAGTTGCGTTCCTGTGTTCCTCTCCCAGCACTGCTGCTGGCTTGGTCTGAAGATGGTCACACTGAGCCAGGCTAGCTAGCACATCTCTCCTCATTTGCTATTTTTGATCTGTTTCTTCTTCCATTCAGTGTTCGATCTAATCTTTATCCTTCCATTTGATACTCAGGGTTTCAGGACTATCATCTATATCTCTTTCACTTGGTTTCTCAGGTCTTTGCTATAGAAAGACTGCATGGTATGTCTGCTCAATCTGCCATCTTGCCTTTCTCTCACCAATCACATTCTTATATTTCAAATATACTTTTGTGTCTAAATTCAAGCTGCTATATTAGAATCAAGTTGTATCAAACCTGTTTCACACTTAAGGCCTACAGACTTCAACAAAAGAAGGTGAGATCTGATGACTAAAAGAAGAAAGTCTTGTTATAAATTGGCAGATGCAAGAGGAGCCAAAGTCCTGGAAAAAGAAAATTTTCTAAGACTGCTACCAGTACATAACCTGAGGTTATTGCTACAACCACAATCTTTATAAAGTTTTTGGTGATTCACTAAGGGTTATTATACTAGTAAACCTGAGGGATGCAACATCTCAAGCCAATATACATAAACATGACTTCCAATAATTAAAGCTGCCCATGCTTTATTACCCAGAAATCCTATTTCAAGAAGTCTTTATCAGAAAATTTTAAAAAGCTAAACCTCATGTAAAATAAAGTTCGTGACAGTATATATAAACAAGAAACATTAGAAACAATGTAAATGTTAATAAAAAATGAAAAATATATATATATACACCCATTCAATGGAATATAATGCAGTTAGTAATTACCACCCTCACTTGTTAGGACAGCCTGATTGTATAATGAAAACAGCAACTTCATAGTGTTGCTGCAAGTAATATTTTATACTTCATGATTGTAAAAAATCATGCAAAATGGAAAAGAAGTTATAACTGTACAAATATCCCATATGGTTTAGTATTTGATTTTGTAAATATATCTGTAGAGAACGTTCTTCCCCTCCCAATATCTATGTGGGTTAATTTATTTAGTTTTATACCTTTTATTAATTTTGAATCAAAATATATTAGGTACTTTATTAATTTCAAGTCATTTGATTACTAATAAGAATGACCACAACCTTCATTTTAATTACTCTCAAGAGAAAAATAAACATCCATTTCTAGAAGTATGATAGACTAGATATCTGCCTGACCCACTAATGAAAATATTAAATGTTGACTAACCATCAACAGATGAATATATAAACAAAATGTGGTATAGACATGCCATGGAATATTACTCTGCCTTAAAGAGAAATGAAGCCTTGAGACATGCCACACATGGAAGAACCTTGAAAATATTATGCTGTATGAAATAAGTCAATCACAAGAAGACAAACATTGTATGATTTCACTCAGAATAGGCAAATATACAGAGATCAGAGGTCAACAGTGGTTACCAGAGGTAGGAGGGAGGAAGAATGAGAGGAATCTTTGTTTAGCAAGCACTGAGTTTCTGCTTCTGTTGATAGTAAACACGGCAATGGATGTTGGTGATGGCTGCACAGCATGATTGAGGTAATCGGTTTCACTAAATTTTACAAGTGAAAAATGTTGCACCGGCAAATGTTGTGTTACCTACGTTTTATAACAATTAAAAAAAAGTTGGCTAAAATATTATTTATAAATTCATTTAAAAAAAAGCACAATATTAAGAAATATTCAGAAATCAAGAACTAAGTGAATACAGGAACCCAGAGAGGTAAATAAAGCACCGAAGCCAGCTTTTCTCTTTAAATGATCTCATTGCCTGCTCAAATTAGGAAGCATAATAAATGATCCCTCCCATAAAGATGGGACACCAAAGTGCTAAGCCTTCTGCATAAATGTGTACTAAAATAACTCAGATCCCTCCTTTCCTGCCCTCAAAGAGACCTGTAGGGAAAAATTGCATTGGTTTAGTGCTGGATAAATGGAGAATGCGAAAAAAAAAAAAAGCTCCCAAGTATTAGTAACCACAGCAGTTCTCTCATGGTCTGCATTCTGAATTCACACTACATTGTTGTTTTTAGGTGCCATCAAGTCAGTTCCGATACACAGCGACCCTATGTACAACAGAACAAAACACTGCCTAGTCCTACGCCATCCTCATAATCATTGCTATCTTTGAGTCCATTGTCCCAGTCACTGTTGAAGATCTTCCTCTTTTTCGCTGACCCTTTACTAAGCATGATATCCTTCTCCAGGGACTGGTCCCTCCTGATAACATGTCTGAAGTACATGAGGCGAAGTCTCACCATCCTTACTTCTAAAGAGCATTCTGGCTGCACTTCTTCCAAGACAGATCTGTTCATTCTTCTGGTAGTCCATATTATATTCAATATTCTTTGCCAACGGCATAATTTAAATGCATCAATTCTTCTTCAGTCTTCCTTATCCATTGTCCAGCCATATGAAAAAAGACTGAAAATACCATGGCTTGGGTCAGGTGCATCTTAGTCCTCAAAGTGACATCTTCGCTTTTTAATACTTTAAAGAAGTCTCTTGCAGCAGATTTGCCAACGCAATACGTCATTTGATTTCTTGACTGCTGCTTCCACAGGCGTTGATTGTGAATCCAAGTAAAATGAAATCCTTGACAATTTTCTTATTTTCTCTTATTATATATTTTATCATGATGTTGCTTATTTGTCCAGTTGTGATGATTTTGTTTTATGTTGGGGGGTAATCCATACTGAAGGCTGTAGTCTTTGATTTTCATCAGTAAGTGCTTCAAGTTCTCTTCATGTTCAGCAAGCAAAGTTGTGTCACCTGCATACAGCATGTTAGTCTTCCTCCAAACCTGATGTTGTGTTCTTCTTCATATAGTCCAGTTTATCAGATTTCATACTACATAAAAAACCCCATTGCTGTTGAGTCGATTCTGACTCAAAGCGACCCTACAAGTCAGAGTAGAACTGCCCCATAGGGTGCCCAAGGAGTGGCTGGTGGATTCAAACTGCTGATCCTTTGGTTAGGAGCCCAACACTTAACCACTGCACCAGCAGTGCCAGGAGACCACAAGTAGACCACACACTATGTAGGTAGTCTGAAAAACCTCAAGCCAAGAATACCATTTACAGTAGTCCCAGACAACCAACAAAAGCAAATATAAACCCTCTCTGAAGTAACTCACCAAATCAGGTCTCAAAGAATTACCATAAGAAATATCAACTCACAATCATCAAGAATTGCTGTAAGAAATATCAACTCACAGTTATCAAAATTCACAAAACACACAAAAAAACAAGGTATTATGGGAAAGAAACAGCAAAGATAACAAGAGAACAGAATCAAATCCATGAAAACTTTAGATACTGGACAACCAATCATAAGACACAAGAGAATTAAAATAAAATATGAATAAAAAACAAGAGAAGATAAATTATAACTGAACACTGGAAAAGAACTGAATAAATAATAACTGAAATTTAAGCTCAAGGAGTAAATTCTATAGCAGATTAAGCACAACTGAAGAGAGAATTAAAGGACTAGAACATGGATCTCAGAAATTTATCCAGAATGCAGCAGAAAGACATAGAAAATAGAAAAGTTAAGAAACATGAACTACAGAATAAGAAGGTCTGATATACATGTAATCAGAGTGACAAAAGGAAGGAGAAAATGGAAATGAGGTAATAGTTTAAAAAATAATGACCAAAAACTTTTCAGAATTGAAGATAGACACCAATCCACAGATTCATGAAGTCCAGCAAGTTCCCAAGCAGTATAAATAAAAAGAAATTAAAAAATAGGCATATCATAGTAACAAAAAGCAGCAAAGACAAAATGACTTAAAATGCAATTACAGAGAAAAGTCATATTACTTTTAAAGAAAAAATAATTAACTGATAGCTGAATTTTCAAAAATAATGGAAGCCACAAGACAGAGAAAAATTGTATTCACTGTGCTGACAGAAAATAATTATCAATCTAGAATTGTGTACCCAGCAAAAATACCTTTGAAACCATGGGTGAAATAAACACATTATTAAAAAATAAACTGAGAAAATTTCTATCATCAAACCCTCATTAAATTCTAAAGTGTGTACTTCAGGCCAAAGGAAACTAATCTCAGACAACAGGTTTGACATGCAAAGAAAATGGCAGATATGTGATTAAACCAAAACAAATACTGATTCTTATAAAACAACAATAATAATGTTTCATGGAGCTGAACAAAAAAGATAAAATGTTAATTCATGACAACAACAGAATATAAGTCAGAGCATGTAAGCCAGAGGTAGTGTGACAAAAGTTAAAATGTTCTAAGGACTTTGTATGTTTAAGGAGGTGGGTAAATATGTTAATTAATATCATATTTTGATAAGTTACAGTCACAAGCTAATTTGAGAATGATTACCAAAAGAAAGCTGAAAGCGAAGAGGATTTGAAGAAGTTTCTGATGAACATCAAAGACTACAACCTTCAGAATGGATTACACCTCAACATAAAGAAAACAAAAATCCTTGTAGCTGGACCAATAAGCAACGTACTGATAAATGGAGAAAACACTGAAGGTGTCAAGGATTTCATTTTACTTGGATCTACCATCAACGCCCATGGAAGCAGCAGTCAAGAAATCAAACGACGCATTGCTATGGGCAAATCTGCTGCAAAAGACCTATCTGAAGTGTTGAAAAGCAAAAATGTCACTCTGAGGGCTAAGGTGCGCCTGACCCAAACCATGATATTTCAGTCACCTCATATGCATGCAAAAGCTGGACAATGAATAAAGACGACTGAAGAAGAGTTGATGCATTTGAATTACGGGGTTGGCAAAGAAAACAATATACCGTGGACAGCCAGAAGAATGAAGAAATCTGTCTTGGAAGAAGTACAGCCAGAGTGCTCTTTGGAAGCAAGGATGGAGAGACTTTGTCTCACATATTCTGGACATGTTATCAGGAAGGACCAGTCCCTGGAGAGGGACATAATGTTTGATAGGATGGAGGGTCAGCAAAAAAGAGGAAGAACTTGATGAGATGGACTGACACATGCTACAACAATGGGTTGTAACATAGCCATGATTATGAGGATGGTGCAGGATCAGGCAGCGTTTCGTTCTGCTATACTCTATGAGTCGGAACTGACTCAATGGCACTAACGACATACAGCTACAACAGAGCCCTGGTGGTACGATGGTTAAGTGCTCAGCTGCTAATTGAAAGGCTGGCCATTTGAACCCAGCAGCCACTCCCCAGGAGAAAGGTGTAGCAGTCTGCTTCTATAAAGATTACAGCCTTAGAAACTGTATGGGGCAGCTCTACTTTGTCTTATTGGGTCACTATGAATTGGAATCTACGCAATGGCAACAGGTTTTGCTTGCTTTATATGGCTACATGAATCATGAAAGTATGGCACTGGAGGAGGGATAGACACCTAAATCAATGGAACGGAACAGAGGACTCAATATGCTAAACTAACTTATGACAAGGGTGCAAAACCAATCAAAGGAAAGAGAACGTTTTCAACAAATGGTGCTAAGTAATTACACATCGATAGGTGAAGAAATGAACCTCAGCCTCAACCACTGTCTTAGTCACCTACTGCTGCTATCACAGAAATACCACAAGTGGACAGCTTCAACAAAGAGAAATTTATTCTCTCACAATCTAATAGGTTAGAAGTCCAAATTCAGGGTGTCAGCTCCAAGGGAAGTCTTTTACTCTCTGTGGGCTCTGGAGGAAGGTCCTTCTTGTCAATCTTCCCCTGGACTAGGAGCTTCTCCACAAAGAAACTCTGGACCCAAAGGACGTACTCTGCTCCTGGTTCTTCTTTCTTGGTGGTATGAGGTCCCCAACTCTCTGCTTGCTTCCCTTTCTTTTTATCACTTGTAAGATGAAAGGTGGTGCAGGTCACACCCAGGGAAACTCCTTTTACACTGGATCAGGGATGTGACCTGAGCAAGGGTTTTACATCCCACCTTAATCTTCTTTAACCACAGGCAGAGATTATGATTTATAACACATAAGAAATCACAAAATGGAGGACAACCATACAATACTGGGAACCATGGCCTAACTAAGTTGACACATATTTTGAGGAGACACAACTCAACCCATGACAACTGTACACTTCAAACAAAAATTCGCTCAAAATGGGTCACAGACTTAAATGTAAAATATAAACCTATTAAACTTTTAGAAAAACACATAGGAGGAAATGATCAGGACCTGAGGCTAAGTAAAGAGTACTTAGACTTGACACTAAATGCACGATCCATGAAAGGAAAATTTTATAAGTTGGACCTCAACAAAATTAAAAAATTTTGTTCTGTGAAAGCCCACGTGAAGAGGCTGAAAAAACAAACTACAGACTGGGAGAAAATATTTGCAAGCTACGTATCTAACAGAGGACTAGTATCGAGAATATATAAAGAACTCTTAAAACTCAACAGTAAAAAAAAAAAAAGCAAACTAAACAATCCAATTAGAAAATGGGCAAAAGACACCTACACACACATCAGAATGACTGAAATAAAAAATAATGACAACACCAAATGCTGGTGAGGATGCAGAGAAACTGGCTTGCTATTACACTGCCAGTGGGAGTGTTGTTCCAAGTTTGCATCAAGGAGGGAGCACCTGGGGTTTCTCCTTAGTTTGCCCAGATTCAGGGCAAGAGAGAAAGAAAGAGGGGTGGATCCTAAAAGCTATCAATCGTCAAACATCAAAAATGAAGTCAAACTCTTTATTACAGATCCCTCTTTTACATATAAGCAAGTTCTCGTGGATTAAAGAGTTAAATATTAAAGGCAAAACTTTAAAAATACTTTTAAATGATAGTATTGAGAATATTCTTATGATATCAAGGTAGTGGTGGGTTTTCTAAACATGACACAAAAAGTAGTAACCACAGACAAAGGGATAAATTTTACTACATTAAAATTAAGAACTTATGTTCATCAAAAGACACCATAAAGAAGGTTCCACATTTTTTTATAACCAACAACAAAAAAATTGTACCCAGAATATAAGAAAAACTACTATAAATCAATAAGAAAAAGATGCACACAACCCAATAGAAAATGGACGGAAGACCTGAACAAACATTTCACAGAACAGGAAGCACATGTAGTCAAAAACATTGAAATATGCTCATGCTAAAGACAACAATTCACATTTGCTGTTTTCAAAAATTAAAAATTCTTACACTATAAAATGCTAGCGTGAACCACTAGAACACTTTCGCACTGCTAGTGGCAATATAAATTAGTGTAATCGTTTTGGAAAGGTATTTGTCATTGCCTACTAAATTTGAAGGCATATAATTCTATTTCTAGGCATATACCTACAGAAATTCTTGCACATATGCACCAAGACACATATATAAGAATATTCATAGTAAAATGGTACTATGCATAATAAGGGGAATTGGAAACAACCCAAATTTTTTGGTGTACTGAGTTTGCCAACAGTAAAATGAATAAATTGTGTCATATGCATACAATGGGATACTATAAAACTGAAAATTAATGACTTATGATACGATTCTCTTTATATAAAGACCAAAAGCATGCAAAATCATCAATGTATCGTTTAGAGGAAAAATATGGCAAAACAGTGAGTAAAAGCAAGCAAATGAAAACGTTAAGTCAGTAAAAATTGGTTACGAAGGAGCCCTGTTGGTGCACTGGTTAAGTGCTCAGCTGCTAACAGAAAGATCAGTGGTTCTAACCCACCAGCCACTCCGTAGGAGAAAGATGTGTCAGTCTGCTCCCACAAAGATTACAGCCTTAGACATCCTATGGGGCAGTTCTACTCTTTCCTACAGGGTGGCTGTGAGTCGGAACTGACTCAGCAACAATGGGTTTGGTTTTTGGTTTACAAGTAGGGAGGCAAGGGAAGGGAATACAGGGGACTTCAAATGCTCTTTTTAAAAAATTGAGTAGTAGATCTATACGTAATCATCAAAATTTTATTCTTCGGAACTTAACGTATTTTTAAAAACATCTTAAAAAAGAAAAACCAATCACAGGTTTTAAATTTTCTTTTGGTTTAGCAGAAGAAAATTTACAGTGGTTACATTTTTAGTAGATAAGTTATTTTTTATTCACAAATGTAAAACCAAGAAGAAAGAAAAAGAAGTAAGAAAATTTAAAATAGAAGATTCTTACCTAAGTGCTAGGCCACAGCAGACAGCCCGCCTTTCCCAGGGAGTCCAGTTACACAGAGGGCCTATAGAAGCCGAGCAGATTGGTGCATTCACCAGAAGGGCCTTACTGATCTGGGCTGCGTTCCCCAGAGAACTGGGGCCCTACTGACTTTTATATCATTAGTCTTCTTAAAGCAGGCTCAGGTCACTTCCAATTTGAAAATGACCTTGAATCACAGGCTGAGGTTTTTAATTTGTTTACACTGGCTATTAAGCATCCTGAGGTGTGATTAATAAGTCTTCTGCATAGAGAAATAAGTTTATTTCTAGCAAAGATGGCCCTTAGTTTAGTTCTACTATTCAACCACTGCAGTGAGTTTATTCAGAAACTAGTCTTCTAGCAACATTCTAATTTCAGCATTGCTTGGCAGCCCCTTAAACTCAGAAATAAATTGCCTGATAAGCCAATACGGAAAATACAAACTGTGTAGTAAATTATATGACTTTCACCCTTTCAAAATAATAGTCATTGAGAAAAGTAAAAGAATTTTTCTATATTTTCCAAACCATCTATTACACAAGCAGGGAAATTTTTAATTCTTTAAGTTTAACAAGAATTGTAAGCTAAGGTTTCCTAGGGAGCCAAATATATATTTCACTCTTTGCAAAAGGGTCTGTGAGAACTGTTACTATTCTCTTAGGAGAGGCCAAGAATAGATAATAGAGCACATGAGTTGCTTTGTGTGTATTATGCTTAAAGACAGTTCTATGCGGCTAAATGGTTAACAACCCCAATTGTACAGGGTGGGGAGAAAGCCCTGGTTTGTAGCGTTTGCCAGTTTCTGTGGTATAAATACTCCCAATGTGGCCAATTTCAAGCTACCAATTTGATGTCACTGAATGTGAAGTTGAGAGGAAATGCACAGTAGCAGACCGTTATCTAGTATTTTCACCATACATATATGATAGATATAAATAACTTTAAGAGCACAGATAACAGTAAAACAGTATAATAATCAGAGGATGATAAGTTTTGAGCATTTATTAGCTTTGCTTCTCATATAACTTTTTTAATTTTGAGATTATATAGCTTGATTTTTAATAATGACTGTGTTTAACAATAGACTCACAAATATCCTGAAGCATTGCACTTTTGATTAGGCTACACTGTAGAGAATGTCCCCAGACTGGTACAGCAGTTAGTAGATGACAGAATTTAGTGTGTAAATATGATGCTTTTGAATTATGGTGTCAGTGAAAAATACTGAATATACCATGGACTGCCAGAAAAACATGGGGGAAAGATGTGGCAGTCTGCTTCCTTAAAGATTATTGCCTTGGGGGAGGGGTGGGGAGAGGACATCACTAACTAGATAGTAGACAAGTGTTAACTTTGGTGAAGGGAAAGACAACACACAACATAAGTCAGCACAACTGACCAAGGCAAAGTCATAGAAGTTTCCTAGACATAGCCAAACACCTTGAGGGGTCAAGTTGCTGGGGTTGAAGGCTGGGGACCACGGTCTTGGGGGTCATCTAGGTCGACTGGCATAAAATAGTTCATAAAGAAAATGTTCTACACCCTACTTTGGTGACAAGTGTCTGGGGTCTTAAAAGCTTGCAAGAGGCCATCTCAGATACATCTGCTGGTCCCAGCATTTCAGAGCAAAGGAGAATGAAGAAAACCAGAGATACAAGGGAAATATTAGTCCAAAGGACTAACGGACCACATGAACCACAGACTCCATCAACCTGAGCCCAGAGGACGAGATGCTACCTGACTACCACCATCACACAGAACTGAAGCCACTCCCGAAGTCCACCTTTCAGCCAAAGATTAGACAGGCCTATAAAACACACAGTAACACACATGAGGAGTGTGTTTCTTAGTTCAATCAAGTATACATAGACCAAACAGGCAACACCTGCTCAAAAACAAAGACCAGTACGCAGGAAAGGACAGGAAAACTGGATGAATGGACACTGAGAACTCAGGGTTGAAAGGGTAAGGGGGAGAGTGCTGACATATTGTAGGGATTGCAACTAATGTCACAAAACAATCTGTGTTTAAATTTATCAGACAAAAAATTAATTCGCGCTATAAAGTTTCACCTAAAACACAATAAAAAAATTTTTTTTTAAAAAAAGGATTACAGTCTTGGAAACCCTATGGGGCAGTTCTTCTCTGTCCTACAGGGTTGCTAATGAGTCAGAATCAGCTCCATGGCAGTGAGTTTGGTTAGGTTTTGGCCAGAAGAACGAACAAACCTGTCTTGGAAGAAGTACAGCCAGGATGCTCTTTAGAAGCGAGGACAGCGAGATTTCATCTCATATACTCTGGATATGTTATCGGGAAGGACCAGTCCCTCATACTTAGTAGAAGGTCAGCAAAAGAGAGGAAGACCCTCAATGAGATGGACTGACACAGTGGCTGTAACGATGGGCTCAAGCATAGCAACAACTGTGAGGAAGGCACAGGACCAGGCAGTGTTTAATTCTGTTGTACACAGGATCGCTATGAGTCGGAACCAACTCGATGGCACCTAACAACCATACACTCATGGACGTGTCTGCAGGAAAGAATTCCAAAACTCTCCTTGAAAGCTAACTGCTTAGTGAACTGTATATACAATTCAGTGGCAGCCACGCTACTAGACTGTTTTGCAGACAACAGACTTAAGTTTCAGAATTTATCCCTTAGTCCAGTAAGACCAGAGAGATCAAGATAACAATGCAACACAAAACTTCTGGATTTCTGGCCAAGTCATCTAGCAGCCCTGAAAGAACCCAGTATCATTCCCAATCTGTCTTGTTAATGTTATGAGACTCAAGGTAAGAATGGAAAAAGGGGGAAAGAGAAGGACTCCCAAAGGATCCCGTCCACAATTAATTATGCAAATCACAAGTAAATTAGACACTAAAAGTTTAAGATTGATTGAAAGGCTTGCTCAAATTGCTTTAACTGTGATTCATAAACCAATCACGCAAATTCATATGTTAGGTTGTGTTAAAAAAAAAAATTAGAAAGATGTACAATGGAATAAGATTACCTTCATTTAAATGTAAAAGACATGGTTGCTGAAGTATGTGTCTCTTACACTGTTAGTACTAGCCCATCAGATGTTAACAAAATCTGATATGCAACAGTTTTACATATCCCCTTGTGGGAGAAAGATCAACTTGTGATCTGCTTTATAAATCAGCTACAGTGTTAGAGTTAGGCTACTGTAGCTAAATGGCTTTTAGATATGCTTCCTGTTTTAAGCTACCATATTTACAAATGAAAGCTTTTTCAAACCACGGCTTTTAATATAATTTGCATATTTAGTAATACATTGATTAAAATTAAACACGGATTATTGCAATTTATTTCAGAAACAGATGGGATGCATTAAGTGAAAAGCCAGAGCTTTTAAATAGAACAGACTCCCTGGCTGACTACTGATGAATGATGAATACAAAAACTTTGTTATGTAGAAAAAAAAAAAAAGCCCTTTGTGCCCATTTCCTTTCAAAGCCTTCCTGACTAGTGATTCCATGAAACTGGTAATAAGGTTAATTTAAAATGAATACTGCATCTCAAAGGCATGCCTCAATTTAATGACAGCAGGTTTCTCAGAAAAAAAAATGTTTCCACAAACTTTGAATCTTCTCTTCAGCAATACACATCCTCACGTTTTCCTATTTAAATATTGATTTGATGGGGTTCACCGCCAGATGGCGATCTTCCATTACATACGCTGATGGGCTTGCTTTTCATTTCATGAAACGACTCGCTAGTGTAAATTAACCACGGAATTCACTCAATGATAGAGACAGTTGAGTCTAAGCATTTGTTTCTGAAAATGGCATATTCTCAAAATAGTCTTGGTCACTGTCAAACTGATTAGATTGTAAAGAGAATTTCGCTTTTACTTGTTCTTAAAAAAAAAAAATTGGAATCCATTTTTTTTGTTGTTGAATATCATTCATAAAAGCTAATTTTGGCAATAATTTAGGTATACGTCTCTATGTTAGCCCACTGTCAGTTATTTCATCAAAGGCCTAGGCACTCAGCTTTTGCCTTACCCCCCCTACCTTATGAGTGTGACATAATTCAAAGCAACATTAATGTTAGTTAAATTATGAAAATAATTTTTGCATGTAAGTGTTTTATCTTGTAAAGCACATTTTCCAAGTAAATTCAGCAAAATCTGGCTGAATTCACCTGGCCATCCAACACTTCCTATTAACCTAGGCATTTCATTGTCAGGATGCCAAAAAGAAAATCCATTAAGTAGATACAGGATTTATCATTTAATTTTGATATTTTTTCTTCCTTAATTTTTTTTAAGTTAGAGGTGAAAAGGGAATTTGATCCACAACATTTGAATAATGGTTATATTATTCAAAACCTTCAACGGACAGTCCAGAAATTCTATTAATATGCAGACTCAAATTCACCAACTTCAATTGAATGGGCTGCTGAAGGTGAACTTACACTAAAGTTAGATTTAGCCCTAATAGCGCTGATTTAATATAAATGCTAGCTATAAATTCTCAGAATAAGCAAAACTGAGCAGTTTAAAGCATAAACTGTTTATTTCTTAATGAAGGACATGGAAAATTTTTCAAAACAAGTAATCAATTTTTAAACGAAGCTTCTGATGATAGTTTCTTAAAAGCTCACGTAAACGTGACGTACTCACCCTCCAAAAAAGGAATTTCTTCATCAAAATTCTTATTACGGTAATACTCTGCTGTGGACGGTGTGTTTTGTTTAATGTAAAATATGACCAAAAATTACTCCCAGCTTTTTCAAAGTTTGAGTAAATACTCAAAAGTACTTAAAAGGTCAGTTCCCAGTTTTACTGCTATGGATTATTCTAACATGACATGTTTGTCACCTATTGTGAGTTGTGAAAATCCCCCTGTATCCAATGTGTTTTGTTTGGATTGAGATGGCATGCAGTTGATGGCTGTGACCTTCATGGTGGCTTAGATCCCTGGCTGGCACTGATTTTTGATTTAGTGCCGATCTGCTGCGCTTGTCACAGGCTGCAAGGTGCTTTCCATGCACTAATGGAACAGCTCAAGGGCAGAGGGGCCCTGTAAATGTCTATCTCTCACCAACCACAGGCTAAATAGAGAGGCGAGTTTTTTACATGTGAATGACAGACTCAGAGATTACATGCAGGCGGTAATGCAAAGTCTTGAAACCCGCACAGACTTGGCAAAAATAACACACACTTGCAAAGTGCAAACTCTTAAGGTTATTCTGCCTGCTAATGAATACGTATCTACACTGTTAAAATGGAATATTTAACACAAATACTCATAATACATCTTCATTTGGTAGCAGGGAACTAACAATCAGTTGATGTGTCCTCTGGTTCAACTATAGTTGTTAATAAATTTTGCTACTTAATGATGTCTTCAACAGAAAATTGCATATGTCCAAACTTTTTCCTTGTAAGAAAACACAAAATGATATTTTAGTTGTTACAGAAAGAGTTAATTTAGAGATAAAATATAACATCTTGGCCTATGTATCATCTCGGCTAGGCATCTTGACCACTGAAGGGTATTTCAAGATATACAGTAAAAAACAAACACAGGCAAATTTTGCCTTCTAAATCTACGTTACTCATTCTGGCTTAGGTACGAGTGATTCATGCCAAGAGGCTAGTCATCCTTCAAGACCCAGCTCAAATGCTGTCTCCTCCAGAAGCAATTCCTGGTATTTCTCTCTGGCTCTGCCTCCATCTACTAGACCACATGCCAGAACTTCTTCTATCTAAGACAGCTCCACAGTCAAGCCCACCAAAACAATGCTCCCCTACACATATTATTCAGCTCCCTCCTATATATAATAATATGCTTATGTTCCCTCAACTGACCAAAGATTAATTTGCAGGATATAAACTTCGTTTATTTCTTAGTAGTTTTTGAAACCATCTCATGTATAATTGCCTTATCAGTACCCTCACAGCTACCGTTTCTGACTGTTTGACTCATACACTAATTCACTAAACATTTATTGAGTGCCTACTATGCATCAAATACTGAAAACTAATTATGATATAATACTATGCACGTCCTGGAGGTACCAGGCATCGTGCCAGTGAATGCCTGAAACCACTGGAGAAACATGGTATATCTTCTTGAATGGAGAAGTTATTTAAAACATTGTTTTTACCTTAAAATAAGCACAGATAAAGTAAGGAATAGAATGTAAAATTTACATGAATTTTAAGAGAAAACTTGGCAATTTTAAAAAAGTTCTACTTTAAGTGGACTGTTTTCGATCCCCCAGACTGTGCATTCATTCTCTTCTGCCATTTAAGATAGTTCAGTTGAAAATTTTCAATAAGCCCTGTGAAAGAACACGTTTTAAAATAAGGAAGTTTTGATTACAACTCCAACTACTATTCGCCCTAATTTTGTATCTCTGAGTAAGTTACTCAATCACTTCGTACCTAAATTTAATTGTAAAAGTTAAATAAATTAATACAAGTGCAAAGACAGCACCTACTAAATAGTAAGCGATCTTTTTCCCTTCCCATTCTCCCCTTTGGAGCTTTACCCATTTAACAGAGAACTTTCAGATCCTAATATTATTTTATACCTCTATCACTTCAACTCTCTCTCACATATTTTTTTTGGACACGATATCAGGGAGGACCAGTCCCTGGAGAATGACATCATGCTTGGTAAAGCAGAGGGTTAGCAAAAAAGAGGAAGGCCTTCAATGAGATGGAGTGACACAGTGGCTGCAACAACAGGCTCAAGCATAACAACGATTGTGAGGATGGACCAGGACAAGGCAGTATTTCGTTTTGTTCTATGTTGGGTTGCTATGAGTTGGAAACATCTTCATGGCACCTAACAACAACATCCTGTGGCCATCGGGTTGATTCCAACTCATAGCAACCCTACAGGACAAAGTAGAACTGCCCCATAGGGTTTCCAAGGAGCCGCTGGTGGATCTGAACCACTGAACGTTTTGGTTAGCAGCCAAGCTCTAACCAAGGCTCTAGGGCTTCAACAACAACAACATAGTCCCCTGCAAAAGACCTCTTTAAAGTGTTAAAAAGCAAAAATGTCACTTTGAACACTAAGGTTTGCCTGAACCAAGCCATGGTATTTTCCATTGCCTCATATGCATGCAAAAGCTGGACAATGAGTAAGAAAGACCAAAGGAGAACTGATGCCTTTGAGTTATGGTGCTGGTGAAGAATACTGAATATACCATGGATTGCCAGAAGAACGAATAAGTTTTTCTCAGAAGAAATACAGCCAGAGTGCTCCTTGGAAGCAAGGATGGCAAGACTTTGTCTCACATACTTTGGACATGTTATCAGGAGGGACCAGTCCCTGGAGAAGGACGTCGTGCTTGGTGGAGGATGACCGAAAAAGAGGAAGACCCTCAATAAGATGGATTGAAACAGTGGCTACAACAATCGGCTTAAACATAGCAACAATTGTGACAATGCCACAGGACTAGGCAATGTTTCATTCTATTGTACACAGGGTTGCTATGAGTAGGAACTAACTCAACAGCGCTCAGTGGTTAAGCTCTCAGCTGCTAACTGAAAGGTTGTCTATTTGAACCACCAGGAACTCCGCAGGGGAAAAAAAAATGTGGCAGTCTGTTTCCTTAAAGATTACAGCCTCGGAAACCCTATGGGGAAGTTCTACTCTGTTGCATGGGATTGCTACGAGTTAAAATTGATTCAACAGCACCCAACAACAATAGTCTCCTATAGTCCGAAGCTATTACTAATTTCTTTTCTTCTTTAAAATAACATTCTAATCTGAATAGTCATTTCCATTCCCATTGCCGTCATGAAAGTCCTCATGACCTCACACCTAGGTTGATGAATCTCAGTGCTTCTCAAATCCTGGCTGCAGGTCACAATAATTTGAAGGAATTTTGCAAAACTACAAATTTTCAGGCCACTCCAGGGTTATGGAATCAGAATCCTTGGGGGCTAAAGTTCTCCAACTGATTCTCATGCACAACTAGATTTAGAGTAACTGTTAAAATAATTCCAGTCTATAGTCCCTCAAATATCAATACACCAAGTATATTTGCCAATTTCTCATCTATGCCAAGAAATTTGGAAGATAGCTACCTGGCCAACTGACTAGAAGAGATCCATATTTATGCCTATTCCCAAGAACAGTGATCCAACCAAATGCAGAAATTACAGAACAATATCATTAATATCACGTGTAAGTAAAATTTTGCTGAAGATTGTTCAAAAGTGGCTACAGCAGTATATCTGACAGCAGGAAACTGACAGAAATTCAAGCCAAATTCAGAAGAAGACATGGAACCAAGAATATCATTGCTGATGTCAGATGGATCTGGGCTGAAAGCAGAGAATACCAGAAAGATGTTTACCTGTGTTTCATTGACTATGCAAAGGCATTCAACTGTGTGGATTATAACAAATTATGGATAACATTGCAAAGAATGGGAATTCCAGAACATTTAATTGTGCTCATGAAGAAACTGTACATGGATCAAGAGGCAGTTGTTCAAACGGAACAAGGGGATACTGCGTGGCTGAAAGTCAAGAAAGGTATGTTTCAGGGTTGTACCCTTTCACCATACTCATTCAATCTGTATGCTGAGCGAATAATCCGAGAAGCTGGACTATATGAAGAAGAACTCAGCATTGGAGGAAGACTCATTAACAATCTGCATTATGCAGATGACACAACCTTGCTTGCTAAAAGAGGACTTGAAGCACTTACTGATAAAGACCAAAGACCACAAGCTTCAGTATGGATTACATCTCAACATAAAACAAAAATCCTCCCAAGTGGACCAATAAGCAATATCATGATAAACAGAGAAAAGACTGAAGTTGTCAAAGATTTCATTTTACTTGGATCCACAATCAACACCTATGGAAGCAGCAGTCAAGAAATCAAACGATGCAGTGCTTTGGGAAAATCTGCTGCAAAAGACCTCTTTGAAGTGTTAAAAAGCAAAGAAGTCACATTGAAGACTAAGGTGTGCATGACCCAAGCCATGGCATTTTCAATCGCCTCATATGAATGCGAAAGCTGGACAATGAATTAGGAAGACCAAAGAAGAACTGACATCTTTGACTTGTGGTGTTGGTAAAGAATATTGACTATACCATAGACTGCCAAAAGAACGAACAAATCTGTGTTGGAAGAAATACAACCAGAATGCTCCTTACAAGTGAAGATGCCAAGATTACATCTCACATACTTTGGACATGCTATCAGGAGTGATCACTCCCTGGAGAAGGACATCCTGCTTCGTAAAGCAGAGGGTCAGTGAAAAAGAGGCAGACCCTTAACGAGATGGACTGACAGAGTGGCTGCAACAATTGGCTCAAGCACAACAATTGTGAGGATGATGCAGAACCTGGGCAGTGTTTCGTTCTGTTGTACATAGGGTCACTATGAGTCGGAACCAATTTGATGGCACATAACAAGAAGTATATTTAAATACCAATTTCATCATGGCACATCAGTGTTTAAGAACTTTCTAAAGGTTCCCTACTACCAGCTATAATAAGCTGAAACTCTCTGCCAATGTCGAGCAGTCTTTAAAATCATTCTTCTCCATCCACCACTAATCTAAATACTATCCATCCTTTCAAAGATGAGCTCCATCCCACCTTCTCACCAAGTATCCTTTAGTCATAACACTTCTCTACATCTCCTCTCTGCTTCCTATTGTGATTAAGTCAGCACCATACTGTTCCAATTTTTTTTCAAATCACAGTTGTGTACATCATCTCTCCATAGTTTGTAAATGTCATGAAGCAAAGAATTGTCAAAAATTTCATGTTTCTACTCATAATGTCTCAAATAATCCAAAGCTCAACAGATTACAATTAATTAATATCCATGGAATGCTTAACTACATAACAGATATAGGTATTAATTCATTTAATCCTCACAACAATCCTATGAGGGTTTTAACATAAAACTTATTTTACAGATGAGGAAATAGATACAGAGAGGTGAAATAACTTACAAGTTCACACAGCTTTCAAACGGAAGAGTGTGAAATTTAAACCTCGGCAATCTGTTTCCAACGCTTATGCTGTCAACTACCAACCACAGAATCATAGAACATTAGTTGCAAAAGTGGCTTTAGTGGTCATCTAACTTATCCTTGTAGTATTAAGAAGATGTTTTCCTATTAATTTTTATGTTTATTTAATGGCATCTAGTCTCTGTTTACTTTTGTGCTTTAGGTCTCTCTGGATTGCTCTTTATTTGTATTAGCAACTCCTAAGAGCCTTTCTAGGGGGCATTGGTGGTTCAGTGGTAGGATTTTCACCTTCTGTGCAGAAGACCTGGGTTTACTTCCCAGCCAATGCACGTCATGCACAGCCACCACCTGTCTATCAGTGGAGGCTTACATGATGCTATGATGCTGAACAGGTTTCAGCGAAGCTTTCAGAGTAAGATGGACTAGAAAGAAAAATGTGGTGATCTACTTTTGAAAATTAGCCAATGAAAAATCACCTTACAGATTAACAACCATCTGATCCCATTGTGCATGGGGTCTCCATGAGTCAGGGGCCAACTCGATGGCAGCTAAAAACAATAATAAAGAGCCTTTCTAGAATAATTTTTAAATATTTAACATTTTAAAAATGCTTCTAATATCGTTACACAAATCCAAAGTTACTTCATAAGTTTTTCAATAACTCACCGTATTCACCTTAGTTACAGTGATGAGTCCATAACAAAATACTACGTCAAATGCAAATAAAATTAACCTTAAACAAACGTCCATTTTGAAGGACAGTAAAAAAGGACAAGGCATCTATTTCACTAACGGGTTTTCTTTTCATTATTTATGGCCCTTTGTTGCTTTTTTTTTTTTTTAAGAAAGGGGTTTGTTAATTCAATGAGTTGTTGTGTGTGTGAGTGTTCCATTGGCAGGGTGGGGTTCGAAAGGAGTTTAAAGAACGTGTTTTTGAAACTAGAGTAGACATCAAAATTTGTTTATGGCAGGGTAATAAATGACTTGTTCTCTATCCTATTTATATGTTGTACACTTCTTCTGACGCGCAGATCTGCTGTATACCTCAGGGTGCATGAGCTGACTGCAGTCAAAGTCTGTGCATGTGGCTTGGCCTGGAAGTCTGCTTTTCCTGACAGTCAGCATGATCTGAGGGGCAACCACAAGTCACTAGAGTTAAATGGCATTCCATGTGATGGAGTAAGACATTTCTATCAGTTCAGAGGAGAGTCCAGTATGGTAGTACATGAGCCAGATTTCATATCTTGAGCCAGATACTTTGAAATTTTGAGTCCTATTAAAATGCTAAAAACAAATGAGGTAGACAGAGTCCAGTGCTCTATTTTACACTGATACTGGCTTCCACATACTAACTGGTGCCTATAGTAGAACAGGTAATAAGCAGCTCTAGATTTTTCATGCTTTCGAGAGTTTTGGAATAGCATGAATAATTGAAATCCACAGGTAACATCAAAATTTAATTTTAGTCAAGGTATTAAAATCATCACCTCCTCAATGAAGCTTTTATTACAATAGCTAACAAACAATATAACTGATAGGCTTATATTTCAGCTTTTAGTTTTTTCTGTCTACCTTCTAGGGTTCTTGGATAGGTCTTTCTGAGACACTAGAAAGGACAGATATATACTTTCACCTTGTCACTATGACCAACTACTGACTATATATTTGCAAGACGGCTGGCTTCTGCTGAGGTTGAAACAGGAATATCACTCTTAATCCTCACAGAAATACTTAACCATTAACATTTCACAAAGTCAGTGCAAAACCCTGAATCCTAAACAAATACTTTATAAATAGAAATATTTTTAATCACTTATAAAGTGGCATGTTCACAGACTAATTATATACTCAGGTAAAAGTGATACAGGTACCCTAAACCAGCTGTCAAAAAAGAAATTACATACATATGCATACACACACACACACACACACACTTTTTTTTTCAAGGCAAGGAATTAATGCTATTCTGAATCACCTAAGAATCCTGTTTAAAATAAATATCCCCACACTATTGCCTCTACAGAGTCTAATTCAATGTTTGAGCCCAAGAATCTGCATTTTAATAAGTACCCCTGCCTCTCCCTTTACCCACCTCCTACTGAAACCTGTTACCCCACTCTTACCCTAGTGTGGGGGATGGAGGGTCCATGTACTACACTTTGAAAATCAGTGCCTACGATAAGAAAGAGTTGGATATCCCTGTAATTGGTTCCATAAGCAAGAGATTTTTTTTCTTCTAGTTCTACAACCCCCAGGTGAGTTGAGTCTAGACCAGTTATGTGGACTTAAAACCAGTGCTTCGAATCAGTTCATTCTGGCTGGAACTAAGAATTTGCTTTTCTAACAATTTCCCAGGAGATGCTAATGCTGCTAGTGAGGGACTAATTCTTTTTTATTTGCTTTCTTTTTTTTTTTCATTGTACTTTAGATGAAGGTTTATAGACTAACTAGTTTCTCATCAAACAGTGCACAGATTGTTCCATGACACTGGTTAACAACCCCACGACATGCCAACACCCTCCCTTCTCAACTAGTTAGGGACTAATTCTGAGAACCACTAGTAGAGCAGTGGTTCTCAAAATTTGTTATACATAAGAATCACCTGGGGATCTTGTTAAACTGTAGATTCTGATTCAGTATATCTGGGGTACAAATGCAAATTCTCGGCAGGAGTTCGAACTGGAATGAACCTTTTCAAAGCCCTGCTGAAGTCCAAGAAAATCAAACCCATGGCCACCAAGTCAGTTCTGACTCATAGCACCCCTACAGGACAGAGTAGAACTGCTCTATAGGATTTCCAAGGAGTGCCTGGTGGATTCGAAATGCCGACCTTTTTGTTAGCATCCAAGCTCAACCACTGTGCCACCATGTTAAAGATCGAATATACACTTCCTCTAAAGTATGAGGTGATAAAAGCGTTCCCCTACAGTGTCTTTGGAGGTTTAAGGTATAGCCTTGAAGGCTGCTTAAGGGCAAGATCAGGCTTATAGATAATGAAACGTATAAGACTCCGATGCTGTCCAGCAAGAATATGATTCTGCCATGCTCTGATGCAGGCAGAGCAAGCAGCTGCTGAGGCCAAACCATGACAAAGACTATTTTTGCCTGTGACATTGGAGAATTTATTCAAGAACAGTTCTCCTTTATGCCAAGATTTCCACTGTACAGCTGCAAAGGTTGCTTAGCCCTTGGTTCACCTGCTGTTTAAACTTTCTCAAATGCCTAAAATAAAGCTAGCCATTCTTCCTGCAATTATGGCCTATATGATAGCTGTTAGCTGGGGACTAAAACCCTTGTCCCTATTTCCTCTGGTTCATATACTTCTAACAGTGGTCACTTGGTGGTAACAGTAAGTTATCCAAATAGCAACTCTGCACAAGAACTATGAATAGAGGTGAAAATGATTTCCCCTAAAGGTCACATAGGTCACAAGTATCTTTTTGAGGATTAAATGACATAATGCCTTTGATAGTACTCTACACACTTAGACACTATGAAAACACTAGAAATTATTAAATAGTAGGAGGCAGAAAGGACTCAAACTGTAAACATGCACCAGGAAGGTTACTGTAAGGCAGAAGTCAATCAACAGACTGTCCTCTCCTGGAACAGCTCCTATGTGCATTTGGCTTCCCTGATTCCTAACCTGGAAGTATAAAAAAGTATGTGCTACGTGTGCTAGATTTCTGTGGACCATGGCAGAAAAACCCAAGCAAGAAGATAAAATTGTTTTGTGTTGATTTCAGCAATAACAGACCGTAATGTCATGGAGTGTTTCCAGTGCAGAAGCATCTCATCAGACCTTGACACATCACTATGTCCTGTCCTTCTGTGTTTCTGTCCCACTATTCAAGCACTTTGACACTTTGTGGATTACATTTTCAGGTTCTTTCATCAATTTAACATTAAAATTCTTGTGAAGTATTAATGAAATAATGTTAAAAAAAGAAAAATGTTTCTACAATACTGCAACATTTTAATGCCTCATTAAAATCATTAACAATGCTAATACTAAAGAACGTCATCTTTCAAGGACCCAAAAAATAAATCATAATAAAATGTTTGTTAATGTTACATCTGGAGAAATAAATTATGCAATGCCTTTCTATACGAGCTTTACATATTCTAGTGATGACACACTAAGGTCACATTATTAAGTACATGCAGCTAGCTCTATCTTTGCAAACTCATCTTATATTGCATTATTTTATAATACTTATTAAACACTCAGAATATTGTTTGTGTTTTTTTTTTATTTATGAGAAAAATATATGGTTTGCCTATCAACCAGCCAGGGCTCTCATGGAACTCAAGTTGCAAACAATGACATGCCTCACTGACCTGAATGACTTACAAAAGCCATTTATATTCAGTACTCTCATTTATGCTACCTTTAAAAATGAGTAAGAGACATATATTAATAGCAAGAAACTGGTAGGATGATTGCATCGCTACCCATCTCCATACTTACTGCAACACTTCATTCTCCATCAGTTGAACTGACATGGGAATGTAAATGTCGTATATAATAGTCATATAAAATTTTACTACATGAGTAACTAAGGCAAGTGTGACAGTTTCCCCCTCTTTGTTGACCAACTTTTATTTGGAAAGCAAAGGGGCTTAATGACATGGCAAAGTTCTAGCTGCTTTGTTATGGAGGAAACCTCTCACCATCTGTAGGTAAGTCAGGGAGGAGTACTCTCTTAAATAAACCCACGTATCTGGTGAGAACTGCAGAATACAATACAACCTCTGGAAATGAGCAGATCCAGAAATCCTGGGAACTTCTTTTCTCTCTCAGAATAACCTAGTTTGTAGTCTTGTAGGTTGAGTTGAAGATTGAAACAACAAAAAAGATCAGTGGCTACTAGAGATTTAAGGGAAGAGGAAAGGGACAAATAGGTGGAGCACGGGCATTTTTAGGGCAGTGAAACTATTCTGTAATGCTGGACATATGATAACATGCATTTGTCAAAACCCACAGTATGGTACAATACAAATTGTCCCTAATATAAACTATGGGCTTTAGTTAATAATAATGTATCAATACTGGTACATCAATTGTATCAAATGTGTCACAGGAATGCGAGACATTAATAATAGGACAAATAGTGTACGGGGGAAAGGGGATATAGGGGAACTCAGCATTTTTTACACAATTTTTCTGTAAACTTAAAACTGCTCTAAAAAATAAAGTCTATTGAGAAATAAACAAAACAAAAACTCCACCCATAAAAGTGCTCCCATACCTTCCTAGATAAAAATAAGCATCAGGAACCTACCCAAATTCTCTCTCTAAGCCATAGCTATTTGATGCTCATTCTGCTGAAAATTAATACTCGCTAATAATGTGATTTTCACTTGGGCCTGATTTCTCTCAGACTCTCCATCATGGGCTGTACTATTTGAACGTTTCTTTAGGGATGGCTATTAACCAAGGATTTATATATTTTCTCATAGAAGATATCATACAAATGCCTATTATTTACTCTTAATAATTACCATTATTACTGTAATCATTACATGACTAATAGATAATTGTTCTCATTCAATGGGGAGAATTACAAGAGTTGGGGACAACTGCTTACAAATGAAACCAAAATAAATTATTTATAAAATGCAATACTGATCAAGAAGGGGTATTATTATATGCAATTATATATTACATACGTTGCTTATTTTTACATTAGTATGTCTAAGCCATAGTTCTGAAATTTTATATTAGCACAGCTAAGCCATTTTAAAATGTATATATAATCCTAAATTCTTAAAAATCTAAGGATTTAAAGGCATGAGTTCCAAATTAGAACACTTAGTCTGACACTTTTAAATTATCATTTGGTTTAGATAGCTAATTAAGAGTTTTTTAAATCACATATTTAAAACATTTGGGAAATAGACATGCTCAAAAAATGATAAAATCATTTGTTAAAAACTTCAGCTTCATCTTCCTTAGCCATCCACCCCTTCAAAGAGCAAATTAATTGTTCCAATCTAGGAAGCAACAAAAGAAGTAGTCGACAAAGGGTGAAATATGAACGTCAATGGTAAGTTTTGAATTTACCCTATTTATCTTGAATGTAAGATCTCATGACCCACTAAAACTCAGTTCACAGTGTTTTATGAAAAATAATGGGTGAAATTGAATGTCTTAATTTACATTTAATGCAATTAAGAATGGTTTAAATTATGACTGATGAACAGCACACACAGATTTCAGTCAGTTTCATCAGAATAAATTGAAGTCAGTGGCAATGAATGCACCACTGATAAACCCCACTTGACATAAAATTAATAAAAATAAGGACATATAATCCTTAACTAATTGCAAAATGGTCTGGAATTCCCCTGAATTTTTTGGGGGGGAGGATGGGAGGAAGAAACTCATGTAACTAAGAAAACCACACCGTTGTTTAGAAAGGGTTTTTTTTTTAATAGTCTGGTAATACCCAGAGTGACTCTATCCAACGTCCCAGCAAAACACACTTAAGTGTTAAAGGATATAAACTTCTATACCAAGTTATGCATTTATTTATGGTAGGAGGCAAAAAAAAAAAAAAAAAGGAGAGAAATTGGAATAGCATTAGTGAAATAAATACATTTGGCAGAATTGTTTCTAGTGTCTGCACTTCCAAGTTTCCTCAGCCACTTTTAAGCATACTACTGGGCCCGTATCTCGCTTTACAGGACCTCACCCAGTTTCTGCTGGAAATGCTGATCTCCTTAAATGTTTTAATGCCAAACTAGGACGACTGAGGTCTTGACTGCTGGCTGGATTCTTAGCTTGCAGGAAGTACTCTTTTCCTCCCGTGGTAGACACTGAAGCTTTGTGGACTAGAGCAGATGTTGCTGCTTTTGAAGCTAATAGAAACTTTGTGGACCATTTTTCACTTCCTCTTCCAGGAGCAAATGTCAACCATAGTTTTGATCAAAACCTGAATTCTTGGCTCAAGTACTAATTGCTGTTAATGTGTTTAAGTCCCAATTCTCAGGGAAAAGGGAGAAAGTGTTTTTCAATGGAAGAAACGGGATTAATATTTACATTCTTAGTACCTGAGTAAACAAGAAAAATGCTAGGCTTTTGAGCCACATAATTCTGTAAACAACTACAGAAGGTCTAAAACCAAGTTTCTCTAGGCTTAGTGGGTTAGTGTGTTTGGGAAGAAATGGATCTTGAAACTTAAAAGAGTATGGAAAACTGTCAAGGGAGACAGGCTGAAAATGGGATGAGAAGGTTCACTTTATAAGCCTATCTTAATATTAACAACCACTATTCTTATTGCTACTTGTACAGCACTATAGAACTAACAGTGGACTTTCACTGGAAGACATTATTTCTTTTAATGTTCACAATAACTATAATACTGATATTATTTACTCATTTCAAGATGAGTGACTTACTCAGAAATTAAGACACATAGGTAGAAAAGGTAATACTGAAACTTGAATCCTGGTTCTTTGACTTCAAATTATGTGTTCAAATTTTTTTTACATGTATCCACTCCAGCTACGCGAATTAACAGCAATAAAAAAGTTGTCACAAGTATTTAGTAATTGTTGCTGCTTTACAAGAGCTATAATTCTTAAAAGATGTTAGTTCAAGAGGGTTTTCTTTTCTTGATTAATGTTGTGGACTTTTAGCCCAATTTGGAACTTCTACCTGTTGTTGTTGTCGTTAGCTGCCGTCGAGTCAGTTCTGACTCATAGCGACCCTATGCACAACAGAACGAAACACTGCCCAGTCCTGCACCATCCTTACAATCGTTGTTATGCTTGAGCTCATTGCTGCAGCCATTCTGTCAATCCACCTCGTTGAAAATCTTCCTCTTTTCCACTGACCCTGTACTCTGCCAAACATGATGTCCTTCTCCAGGAACTGATCCCTCCGGACGACATGTCCAAAGTATGTAAGACACAGTCTCACCATCCTTGCCTCTAAAGAGCATTCTGGCCGCACTTTTTCCAAGACAGGTTTGTTCGTTCTTTTGGCAGTCCATGGTATATTCAATATTCTTCGCCACCACCACAATTCGGAGGCGTCAGTTCTCCTTCAGTCTTCCTTATTCACTGTCCAGCTTTCACATACATATGAGGCGATTTAAAATACCATGGCTTGGGTCAGGCGCACCTTAGTCTTCAGGGTGACATCTTTGCTCTTCAACACTTTGAAGAGGTCCTTTGCAGCAGATTTGCCCAATGCAATGCGTCTTTTTATTTCTTCACTGCTGCTTCCATGACTGTTGATTGTGGATCCAAGTAAAATGAAATCCTTGACAATTTCAATCTCTTCTCCGTTTATCATGATGTTGCTCATTGGTCCAGTTGTGAAGATTTTTGTTTTCTTTATGTTGAGGTGTAATCCATACTGAAGGCTGTGGTCTTTGATCTTCATTAGTAAATGCTTCATGTCCTCTTTACTTTCAGCAAGCAAGGTTGTGTCATCTGCATAACGCAGCTTGTTAATGAGTCTTCCTCCAATCCTGATGCCCTGTTCTTCTTCATATAGTCCAGCTTCTCGGATTATTTGTTCAGCATACAGATTAAATAGGTACGGTGAAAGAATACAACCCTGACGCACACCTTTCCTGACTTTAAACCAATCAGTATCCCCTTGTTCTGTCCGAACAACTCCCTCTTGATCTATGTAAAGGTTCCTCATGAGCACAATTAAGTGTTTTGAAATTCCCATTCTTCGCAGCGTTATCCATAGTTTGTTATGATCCACACAGTTGAATGCCTTTGCATAATCAATAAAACACAGGTAAACATCCTTCTGGTATCCTCTGCTTTCAGCCAGGATCCATCCGACATCAGCAATGATATCCCTGGTTCCACATCCTCTTCTGAAACCAGCCTGAATTTCTGGCAGTTCCCTGTCGGTATACTGCTACCGCCGTTTTTGAATGATCTTCAACAAAATTTTGCTTGTGTGTGATATTAATGATATTGTTCCATAATTTCCACATTCATTTGGATCACCTTCTTGGGAATAGGCATAAATATGGATCTCTTCCAGTCAGTTGGCCAGGAAGCTGTCTTCCATATTTCTTGGCATAGACGAATGAGCACCTCCAGCGCTGCAGCTGTTTGTTGAAACATCTCAATTGATATTCCATCAATTCCTGAAGCCTTGTTTTTCACCAATGCCTTCAGAGCAGCTTGGACTTCTTCCTTCAGTACCATCGGTTCCTGATCACATGCCACCTCTTCAAATGGTTGAATATGGACTAATTCTTTTTGGTATAATGACTCCATGTATTTCTTCCATCTTCTTTTGATGCTTCCTGTGTCATTTAATATTTTCCCCATGGAATCCTTCACTATTGCAACTCGAGGCTGGAATTTTTTCCTTCAGTTCTTTCAGCTTGAGAAACGCCAAGCATGTTCTTCCCTTTTGGTTTTCCGTCTCCAGCTCTTTGCATATGTCATTATAATACTTTACTCTGTCTTCTCGAGAGGCCCTTTGAAATCTTCCGTTCAGATCTTTTACATCATCAATTCTTCCTTTTGCTTTAGCTGCTCGACACTCAAGAGCAAGTTTCAGAGTCTCCTCTGACATCCACCATGGTCTTTTCTTTCTTTCCTGTCTTTTCAGTGACCTCTTGCTTTCTTCATGGATGATGTCCTTGATGTCATTCCACAACTCGTCTGGTCTTCCGTCACTAGTGTTCAATGCGTCAAATCTGTTCTTGAGATGGCCTCTAAATTCAGGTGGGGTATACTCAAGGTCATATTTTGGCTCTTGTGGACTTGCTCTGATTTTCTTCAGTTTCAGCTTGAACTTGCATACGGGCAATTGATGGTCTGTTCCACAGTCGGCCCCTGGCCTTGTTCTGACTGATGATATTGAGCTTTTCCATTGTCTCTTTCCACAGATGTAGTCAATTTGATTTCTGTGTGTTCCATCTGGGGAGGTCCATGTGTATAGTCGCTGTTTATGTTGGTATCTAATAAATAGTACTGGATGATTGTGGAGACATTTCCCAATGGCAATTTGTACCTAACCATTTCCTGCTTTTCTAAATAAATGAAAACACGGCCAGTCTTAAGACTGGTAGTTACAGTTATAACTAGGTAGTTATCGAAGTTCTCAAAATTTTGCCATCAAGAAACATCTCCCCACTATCCTGAAATATTACCATTTCAGAAACATCTATTTGAATAAAGGCAATGTTTCTCAAACTAGTCAATTTCATTAAATAATTCCTCAAGCTAATTGTTTGGCATTTATTTGGCCAAAATATCCACTGGCAACTAAGTTTTTCAGTAACCATGGTATTTGATTTTCATTGAGTATGTCATTCCACCAACCCAGGCCCAAAAGTCATATAAAAAAAAAAAAAAAAGCCTCTGCTGCACACAGAAAGTAGTTCCTGTGTATTTCCTATGATTTCTCTTCTCCTCTACTAATGCTCCTATCACACCAGAAAGCATTTACTCACTCTACAACTGTACATAGTGCCACAAAAACACTATTCAGACATGGCACTCCCTTCGATCAAAGGTCTTTTCTTGTATAGGGCAGAGCAGTTTTTACTACTTTTGCCCACTACCTACAAGGCTTAGGGGGTGCAGAAAGTAACGAGACCTTAAAAGATTAAACCAGTCAGAAGCCAAGTATTAGACATGTCCTTGACTACTGAAAGATTATCCTAATTCAATGAATTTCTCAGAACATTACGAGAACACTCATAGGCCCCATTCAATAGAGAAATTATAGGTTATTCAACTTTATCCCTATTTCTGAACTTGCAGAAAGGACTCACAAAAGAATCAATATGCAGCTTATCCCAAATCACTAATTTTGGTAGATCTTCCAAATCTACCAGATTGATAGACTGATCAACCTTTTATAGAGCCTCATTCTTCTTTCCAAAGCCGAGGAACTTTTCTACCTGCAGGCATAGAAGTTCCAACTATAGCTCTTAATACCTGCCCAGCACTGACTCCAAAGTTGAAAAGTACATTTCCTCAGTTGTACAGGACAGGGGGAGGGTCGGGAAGTGGGAGAGGATTAAAAGAGACTGACATCATAAATTTCCATCAGAACTAGATGCAGGCCTGGCAGCATCAAACCTACTACTCCTCCTTCCCAATACCTCTGCCTCAACACCTCTCTGAGCAGCACTTGAACAAGTTTACGGGCAAACGCTATAACCTTTGCTAATTGACCCAATTTTCATACCTCCCACCACAGGCGATTTTTCTAGGAGAGAGAGCCATGGCATCATTATTGCTTGCTTCCCCCCCGTCCCCCCCTATCAACTGCCCATCCCATCCCATCCCAGGTAAGGAGACATTTTGCAACAAAGTTCCTTTTCAATTACAATCCCTATGTGGACTTTTTGGCTTTGATTGTGGTTAGCAAATCAGTTTCTGATCTCACCTCGTCCACCCCAAACTCCTCGAAACACTTCAGATATAGCAGTCAAGAAAGGAGGAGGTCAGACATCATAAGTGTACAGCGTGGGTGACATAAAAACCAATAAACATGGTGTAGGTTTTTTATGTACATTTTTTCATTTGACTTTAAGGGATCATTACTCAATGTTATTTCTCATACTGAAGAATCTAAGGCTACTGCTTTGACTCAATTTTAAAGACTGATTTTTTTTCTGCTGGTAAAAATAGTATGGACACAGTAAAAGTACTTGAGAGAGCCTAATGAACCATTTCTTACACCCCATTACTTTTAGTCTGATATGACTGAAAGTACAGGCACTAATTATCCTCTCTTTCACAGATACTGACACAGACCTACAGCAGGTCTTAAAACACAATTTTCCATACAACTCAACACTTCCTTGCAGAATACACTCCTGTTTTTTTCCTTGTTGTAATTTAAAACCAAAAGGCAAAGTTCTCAACTTCCTACACCTTTTTTTAAATAAACAGGGGATATACAGTTAACGATACCTTCTAATTGCCAGAGACCAAACATAAACCTACACACAACTGGAAATGAAGTTTTTTTTTCTTCTTTTAATAAAAAATCACATTTCATAATGGCCTAAAATATATTTAGGAAATTAAAAAAAGATAAATTATTTCCTACTAGGATGTATGTATGAATGATTTTATTACACTGAACCTTATTTATCAATGTATTAAGTATACACTGCAGTATAATGTTTGGTGTAATATACATGCTTTCTACCAGCATTATACCACTCTAACTTGTAAAAGAAGAAGAGTAAAAAAATAAGAAATGACACTTGATATGCTATAGTGAGAATAGGAAAAAAACATCACAATGAGATAATTAAGAAACCTATGAAATACATTTGAATGTAGATGGTTCTTTAAGATAATATTACACATTTATGAAGGAAATACATAAGGCCACACAGCAAGCCATCTGCTTTTAGTATTTAAGCATCTTTTCATATAACCCACTGAATAGTTTTGGTAAGAATTTAATTGTGGGGGAAAGTCCTTTATAGTACAGTCAGTCCTTTGTAACCACAGGTTCCACAACCCCAGATTTAACCAACCACCGATGAAAAATATTAAAAAAAAGACTTCTTTCTTCTTGTCATTATTCCCTAAACAATACAGTATAAAAACTATTTGCATAGCACTGACATTGTATTAGGTATTAGAAGTAATCTAGAGATGATTTAAAGTATACAGGAGCCAAGAGACAGCAAGGGCCACATGAACCAGAGACTTACATCATCCTGAGACCAGAAGAACTAGATGGTGCCTGGCCACAACCGATGACTGCCCTGACAGGGAGCACAACAGAGAACCCCTGAGGGAGCAGGAGATCAATGGGATGCAGACCCCAAATTCTCATAAAAAGACCGGACTTAATGGTCTGACTGAGACTAGAGGAATCCTGGCGGTCATGGTCCCCAAACCTTCTGTTGGCCCAGGACAGGAACCATTCCTGAAGACAACTCATCAGACATGGAAGGGACTTGACAATGGGTTGGAGAGAGATGCCGATGAAGAGTGAGCTACTTGTATCAGGTGGACACTTGAGACTGTGTTGGCATCTCTTGTCTGGAGGGGAGATAGGAGGGTAGAGAGTGTTAGAAACTGGCAAAATTGTCACGAAAGGAGAGACTGGAAGGGCTGACTCATTAGGGGGAGAGTAAGTGGGAGTATGGAGTAAGGTGTATATAAGCTTATATGTGACAGACTGACTTGACTTGTAAACATTCACTTAAAGCTCAATAAAAACTATTAAAAAAAAAAACCAAAACACACCCTAAAAATAAATAAATAAATAAATAATATATAAAACAGTGTATTACTGAGATAACTGCTCAAAACCTAATTGAGGATTCCCTGTACAGTCTGGAGATGAATATTAAATATATTGTGGCTCAAGCTTTTTCCTTCCAGTGCCCCTTCCACCCTCCCAGTGTCCTGGGAACATGTCCAAAGAATGTGAGACGTAGTCTCACTACCCTTGCTTCTAAGGAGCATTCTGGTTATACTTCTTCCAAGACAGATTTATTCGTTCTTTTGGCAGTCCGTGGTATATTCAGTATTCTTCTCCAACACCACTATTCAAAGGTGTCAGTTCTTCTGCAGTGTTCTTTATTCCTCATCCAGCTTTCACATGCATATGAGGAAACTGAAAACACCATGGCTTGGGTCAGGTGCACCTTAGTCTTCAAGGTGACATCTTTGCTTTTCAACACTTTAAAGAGGTCTTTGCAGCAGATTTACCCAATGCAATGCATCTTTTGATTTCTTGCCTGCTGATTCCATGGGTGTTGATTGTGGGTCCAAGTAAAATAAAATCCTTGACAATTTCAATCTTTTCTGAGTTTATCATGACGTTGCTTATTGGTCCAGTTGCGGGGATTTTTGTTTTCTTTATGTTGAGGTACAGTCCATACTGAAGGCTGTGGTCTTTGATCTTCATCAGTAAGTGCTTCAAGTCCTCTTCACTTTCAGCAAGCAAGGTTGTGTCATCTGCATACTGCAGGCTTTTAATGAGTCTTCCTTCAATCCTGATGCCCTGTTCTTCATATAGTCCAGCTTTTCAGCCTGTTTCCCAGCATACACATTGAATAAGTATGGTGAAAGGACACAACCATGATGCATATTTTTCCTGACTGTAAACCACACAGTATCCCCTAGTTCTGTTTGAATGAGAGCCTCTTGGTCTATGTACAAGTTCCTCATGAGCACAATTAAGTGTTGTAGAATTTCCATTCTTTGGAATGTTATGTATAATTTGATATGATTTACACAATCCATTGCCTTTGCATAGTGAATAAAACACAGGTAAAGAAAAAAAATAAAGTATACAGGAGGATGTGCGCAGTTTACATGCAAATACTATACCATTTTATATCAGGGGCTTGAGCATCTGCCAATTTTGGTATCTGCAGGGGGAAGTGAGTATTGGTCCTGAAACCAATCCCCTGCAGATATGGAGGGATGACTGTACAGCAGAAACTGAATAGAAATTAAAGTGTGGGGTACACGTCTTACAGCAAAGATCCCAATTGGTATGCCATGACACACTGGTGTGCTTCAAATGAGTTATAGGTGTGCCCAGGTATGCTCACCTTAGGGCAGTTAGACAGGAGCCCCTAGAATACCAGTTGTGAGCAGCCCATTCACCACAGAGTGCAGAACAAAATACTATCATTTTTTCTGTGTTTCATAATATAGAAAGAGGTTTGGAAGCACTGCAAGAGAAATTAATCAATTCATAGAGTATCCCTACTGAAGAACTGAGACTCTCCTCACAGAATTTATGTATGGAGATATGGAAAAATGTAAGGTTAGCATAATTTATTTTCTGCACCATCCACCATATTTAATACAGTTGAGGAAAAAGGGCCTAAAAAATGTATCAAGTCTACAATTCCTTCATCCCAAGGACCATGAAGTGACAAAGCTCATGTCTGTGGTTTTGTGGGTATACAGGTTACACTGACAGTCAGTTGTACCAGATTGCAGTGAACCTCCTGGGTGAAGTATTCCCTGATACCACATACAGAGATCTGTACCACGCCACCTGTCTGTCAGTTTATTGAACTGTGGTGCCTTACATGTTGCTATGATGCTGGAAGCTATGCCACCAGTATTTCAAATACCAGAAGGGTC
This sequence comes from Elephas maximus indicus, assembly GCF_024166365.1. NCBI lineage: Eukaryota > Metazoa > Chordata > Mammalia > Proboscidea > Elephantidae > Elephas > Elephas maximus. The sequence continues at coordinate 82,328,333 of NC_064820.1, forward strand.
ACCCATGTTGAACAGGTTTCAGTGGAGCTTCCAGATTAAGACAGACTACAATGATCTATTTCTGAATATAAGTCAATGAAAACTCTGCAGTTCATAACAGAATGCTGTTTGATAATAATGCTGGAAGGTAAGCCCCATAGGTTGGAAGGCATCCAAAATACAGTGGCTACAACAATGAACTTGAGCATCCAATAATCCTTTTGTTCTGTTGCACATAGGGTCACCATGAGTTGGAGTCAACTTGACAGCAACTAACAATAACAACAACCTCTTTGTACATACTTCATAGCATATCTGCTACGGTATTATAATTATTTGCCACGTGACAAAACACTTCCTTATTCATTTTCCTTCTTAGAAGAAAAGGCTAACTCCTTTATCTTTATTCTACCTCATTCTTTCCTGTCTTCTAGAAATCATGTTCCCTTTTGCCTATCTTTCTTGCTTCTCCTTGTGGTCCCTCTCTTTCCTTCACATGTAAACGTGCACAAGTCTCCCACATCTTAAGTCATTGGCCCCTCACTCAATCTGGCATCCTCCTCTAGATATCATCTTATCACTCTCCTTCCTTTCACATCATGCTCCTCAAAATAAGGGTCTACACTCACTCTCAACTTTCTAATGTCCCATTTACTCCTTGACTTCCTAGTTCTGATTTCCAGCCCTGAAGAGCCCCTCACTGCCAAATCTTACTTGACCTGTTAACTATTCCCTCCTTGAAACTCTGGCCTCATTTTACTTGTTTATCCTGTTAACTATTCCCTCCTTCCTGAATCTCTTCTCACCCCTAGACTCTATGAGTTCTCCTCCCTTGAGCTCTAGCTTCCTTATCTCAGATCTCTTTACTGCCTCCTCCTCCTATCCTTTAAGAACTGGTTGCACAATGGTCAAGCATTCGGCTGCTAATCAAAAGGTTAACGGTTCAAACCCACCAGTAGCTCCACGAGAGAAAAGACCTAGCAATTTGTAAAGATTATGGCCTAGGAAACTTTACAGAGTAGTCCTACTCTGTCCTATAGGGTTGTTATGAGTTGGAATCAACCCAATGGCATACAACAACAACAGGGTTCTGGTCTTGGTCCTTTTTCCTTCTCACACCTCACACTCTTCCTTGAATACTCCACCTATAGCATAACTCGACATGTCCTATTTTTACTCAGATCTTGCTCCTGGTCGCTCTCTTATAATTCCAATTTTGGTGAATGGAACCACTATCAAACCAATTAGCAAAGCCAGAAATTTGAATTCAAGATATTTTTAAAATTGTTTTTGTGGTTAGAAGTAACAGACTCCAAATAGCATCATAATGATACTGGGAGGATTTGGAGATATTTCACAGAATCAAAGGAAGAGTCAACATTGAAAGTAAAGGAATCAGTACATCTCTGGGGACTTCAGAAGAGGGAGATTTTGATCTTCTCTCCAGAGCCTAGCCACAAATATAACTCCCCATCTCTGTATTTTAAGTTTCTTTCATATTCCCAGAGAGAGAATTCTATTGTCCCAGCTTGAGTCATGCGTAGCTTGTAGATAAACTAAAAATTGGAAGAGAAATTTGGAACCATATAACAAACAAGGGATTCATACCAGAATATAAAAAGATTCCCTACAAATCACCCTCCCCACATCTCCCACCCAAATAAACAACAGAAAAATGAGCAAAAGGTATAAACTATGCCCAAAACAGGACATAAGTATTGTCAATAAATATAAAAGAAGTTTCCCAATCTCAGTCATAACCAAAGAAATGCAAATTAATGAAACAAAGAGATCTTTTCATATTAATCAGAACTGGAAAAATAATTAAGTCTATAACACTAGCTATTGCTGAGGATGGTGGGAGCATACACTCATCCAAAAATTTTGGGAGGCAATTTAGCAGTACTAAATTGACCATAACATTATCCAATACCCTGAAATTTTACTTTTAAGTGTTTTCCCTAGAGAAACTTTACACATATACACAAAGAGATATATACAAGAATGTGCCGTTTCTAATGAAAGAGTGGAAGCAACATAATTATCCCTAAGTAGTAGTTGTTGTTAGGTGCTTCTGACTCACAGCAACCTATGTACAACAGAATGAAACACTGCCCAGTCCTGCCCCATCCTCACAATTGTTGTTATACTTGAACCCATTGTTGCAGCCACTGTGTCAATCCATCTCATTGAGGGTCTTCCTTTTTATCACTGGCCCTCTACCAAGCATGCTGTCCTTTTGCAGGGACTGATCCCTCCTGAAAACATGTCCAAAGTATGTGAGCATTCTGACTGCACTTCTTCCAAGACAGATTTGTTTGCTCTTTTGGCAATCCATGGTATATTCAAATAGCTAAATAAACTGTTTTATTCATACAATAGGCTACTATACACTAATGGCAGAAGAGTATACAGCATTGAAAATGAATTAACTAGAATTATATGCATCAACATACAACTTTTTAAAAAAGTTTTTAATGTTGAAAGGGAAAAAAGAATCCTGAGACATCAACTTCCAGCTTGACAACGCAAGCTCTGCTGACCCAGTGAAATTGGCGAAAATCATTTACAAATACATAAATAAAGCCTCTAGAACTGGACTTAAGGGGAAAAGCAAATGAAGCACCTGTTCAAGTAAATCTATAAGAATTCAGTAAGAAAGGCAAGAGCCTGTGGTATCTGAACCAAGACTGGTAACTTCCTCCCTCCTCCTAGCTCAGCAAGGCAGAGATTCCAACAGACTGCTGCAGTTAAGAACACATGGCTCCCTCTCTCTCCAGCTCCTAGTGAAGGGCTTGCTTACTGGGAGGAACAGGACTTCACCATTTCTCATCCTGTCTCAAACTACCTGTTGCTGAGGCTGAGTCTTCCACAAGTGCAGTCAAGAGGTGAGGCTCCCTTCTTCCATCCAGCCCCCATTTCTGGAACAGACGCCCTGCCTTAGGTGCAGCATACTGAGACTCCTGGGCCCTAATTACCCTTGCCTTGGCTTGTGGGTACTGGGTTGGCTTGTGAAGCAGTGGTTCCATACCAGGACAGACAAGCCGAGATGACCTCATGCTGCTGCCACCCCTCCACCAAGCACTCAGCTCCTAGGGTCTGGGTGTCACTCAGAAAGAAACTTGACATTGTCCTCACCCCAGCTCCAGGGCCCTGGTTTAGAGATTTTGCTAGGAGGAGAAGCAGGCCATAAAATAGCTCCTAATCTCCTTCCAAAAGAAGTGAATGCATTTGCCACAGAGCATGGAGAAGTTCAAGCCTAAGGGCACTCTTAACAAACAGGGTAGTTTATGGTGAAAGGTAACTAGAGGAGATTTGTGGATTTAATGAAGATATAGCATTTTTTTTTTATAGCCTTTTAGACTAGGCTAGCTAGTTTAAAGGAGAAAACTGGGGAACAAGATAGGTGGAAGGAATCCTCCCGGGGTCAGATGAAATATCAAACACTGACCTCTGAAACTATTCCTTCAGAGGAGCCCCAATTTATTGTATTATCTTGTAGAGCACTTAATACCCCAGGGCAATGTTGAAAAGAACAGAGCAATCAGCCTGCAATTAGTAGATTATAACAGCATTGGGGAAATCTGCCACAAAACACCTCTTTAAAGTGTTAAAAAGTAAAGTCACTTTCATAACTAAGGTGTTCCAGACCCAGGCCATGGTCTTTTCAATCGTCTCATACGCATGTGAAAATGGGCAATGAAAAAGGAAAATCAGTGGTGAATTGATGCATTTGAATTGTGGTATTAGTGAAGAATATAGAATATACCAAAGATTGCCAGAAGAACAAAGAAATCCTCTTGAAGGAAGTACAGCCAGAATGCTCCTTAGAACCAAGGATGGCAAAACTTTCTCTTGCTTACTTTGAACACATCATCAGGAAAGACCAATTGCTAGAAAAAGACATTTTTGGTAAAGCAAAAACAAAGGAAACCCTCCATGAGATGGATTGACACAGTGGCTACAACAATGGGCTCAAACATACCAACAATTGTGAGGATGGCATGGGACCAGGCAATGTTTCATTCCATTGTACATTAGGTCGCCATGAGTCGGGGGCCAAGTCAAGAGCAACTAACAACAACAGCTGGGTATGGCCAAAAATCCATTACCTTTGAGTCGATTCCAACTCGTAGCAATTCTATAAGACAGAGCAGAACTGCCCCATAGGGCTTCTAAGGCTGTTATCTTTACAGAAACAGAATGCCACATCTTTTTCCCATGGAGCAGCTAGTGGGTTTGAACTGCTGACCTTTCAGTTAGCAACCTAGCACTTAACCACTGAGCTATGAGGGATCCTCTGGGTATGGCGAGGAAGTCCATTACTCAGGGTGGTGCAAACAATTAGTGCACTTGGTACTAACCAAAAGGTTGGAGGTTAGCGTCTACGCAGAGGTACCTCAGACGAAAGGCCCGGAGATCTACTTCCAAAAAATCAGCCATTGAAAACTCTATGCAGCACAGTTCTACTCTGACACACATGCGGTTGCCATGAGTCAGCACTGATTTGACGGCAATTGGTTGGTTTTTTTTTAGATGGTCAAGGAAACAGAGGAAAAGAGCCCTAACAATACTATAATCATCTCAAAGTGCCTGTGGGCATACCCAAAGTTTTACCTCACTGAGGAGCAACAACAGAGGCTTAACACCGTGGTGGGAGGGAAACAGAATTCAGTAAAACAATCCAAAGAGTCACTGAAGAAACAAATAAGCAAATAACAATGACAAGCCCCGGGAGGGGGGGAGGGGGGACGATGGTACACAGAGTTGCTACAATATATTATCCAAAATGACCACTTCCCAACAAAATATATTTTTTAAATCAGTTAAGAGAAGGAGAAAGACATGCATTTCTGTCTTTTATAATTACATAATTACCTTTACCAGTGTTCTTTGTTTTTTCACGTGGATTCAAATTACAATCTGGGGTCACTTGCTTTGGGCCCAAGAAACTGATTTAAAAAGCAATAATATGCCATGAGTACTGTGTGCCTTTAGATAATCATCTATATGAGACCAAACAGTCAACATTTACCCTAAAGCAAAGATGAGAAGGTAAGAGGTGACAGGGAAACTAGATTAATAGAAACAGAACAATCAAAATAGAAATAATGAGAATGCTGACACATTGTGAAAAATGTAACCAATGCCACTAAACTACATGTATAAACCAAAACAAAACCCACTGCCATCGAGTCGATTCCAATTCATAGCAACCCTAGAGGACAGAGTAGAACTGCCGCATAGGGTTTCCAAGGAACAGCTGGTAGATTCAAACTACTGACCATTTGGTTAACACCCAAGCTCTTAACCATTGCGCCACCCGGAAAATTGTTAAATGGGAATCTAATTTGCTGTGTAAACTTTCACCAAAAGCATAACAAAATATTATTTAAAAAAAACAATTATATAAAAAATATATATGCAATGTATTGCTGGGCCTATAACATATAGACCTCTAACATACATGTATTTACCAATAACAGTACAAGGAAGATGGGTAGGAGCAAAGATGTACTGGGCTATGGATATGATTACATTTCCCAGCAGTAAAGGAGGAATATTGTTGTTGTTGTTAGTTGCCATTAAGTCAATTCCAACTAACAGTGGCCCTATGTGTACAGACTAGAATTGCTCCATATGGTTTTCAAGGCTGCGACCTTTTGGAAGCAGATCGCCAGCCCCTGTCTTCCAAGGTGCCTCTAGGTGGGTTCAAAGCACCAAACTTTCAGCTAGTAGTCGAGTGTTTAACCAATTGCACTACACAGAGATTCATAAAGGAGGAATGGAGGAACAAAAAATACACACAGAAAACAAAAAGTAAAACGGCAGGCATAAATCCAACTATATTGATAATAACATTAAATGTGAATGGACCAAACTAATGAAAAGGTAGACACTGTCAGACTGAAGTTTAAAAAATGCTCCAGCTATATGCTGTCTATAGGAAACAAACTTTAGATTCAAAGATACAAATACACTGAAAGTAAAAGGATGGAAAAAGATATATCATGCAAATAAAACCATAAGGACTCTGGAGTGGCTATAGTAATACCAAATAAAATAGGCCTTAAAGCAAAAAAAAGAAAGTTACTAGCACTAAACAGGTACATCTTATAATGATGAAAGGGTCAACCCATCAGGAAGACATAACAATTATAAACATATATGTACCAGTATTAGTTTCCGAGAGCTAAAGTACCACAAACTGGGTGGCTTGAAACAACAGAAATTATTCTCTCAAAGTTTTAGAGGCTAAAAGTCCAAAATCAAGGTGTTCGCAGGGCCATATTCTCTCTCTGAAGTCTGTAGGGAAGGGATCCTTCCCTGCCTCTTCTAATTTCTGTTGTCCCTCAGCATTCTTCAGCTTGTAGCAACACAACTCCACTCTCTACCTTCATCTTTACATGGTCATTTTCCCACTGTGTCTGTCTCTGTGTCTCTTCCCCTCTTGTAAAAACAAGAGTCAGATTAAAGCCCACCTTATGATGGTTAAGGTTGTACGTCAACTTGGCTAACTATAATTCTCAGTGGTTTGGCAGTTATGATGTAATCACCTCCATGAAGAGATCTGACATAATGTAATCAACTCCATGATGAGATATGCTATGAGTAGCCAATCAGTTGGAAAGGAGTTTCCTTGTGGGTACAGCCTGCATCCAAAATATAGGGATTTCCTGAAAAACCTCTCTGGCTTTTGCTTGCCCTGGATCCTGCATCCAACTCATCATCATCTGACCTTCAGTTCTTCAGACTTGAACCACCAGCTTGCTGTATCTCCTGCTGCTCTTGGGGTTCTTTGGCCTCTGCAGCCTCTGAGCCAGCAGCTTGCCAGCTGGCCTGCCAATCTTGAGTATGTAAGCCCCTGCAGCTATGTTAGCAGAAGAAGCCTCCAGCCTGATGCCTAACCCACAGATTTAGGACTTACCAGCCTCTATAACCACATGATTCATTTTCTTGCTATATGTATATATATATATACACATACACACATTTTATATATGTATTATATATATATATACACACACGCACATGTACACACACATATACATATATATATATATATACACGCACACTTAACTGGTTTTGCTTCTCTAGAGAACCCAGCCTAAGACATCACCCTACTCCAGTATGATCTCATGTTAACTAATGACACGTACAAAGATGTTATTTCCAAATAAGGTCACGTTCAAAGGTAATGGGGATTAGGACTTGAACATATCTTTTCGGGGGACACAAATAAGCCCACAACAGTACCTAATAAGAGAGAACAAAATACATGAAGCAAAACCTGACAGAAAAAAAGGGAGAGACAGACAATTCAACAATAGTAGTAGAAGACTTCAATATCCCCCTTTCGATAATAGATAGAACAACTAGGCAAAAGATCAACAACAAAAGAGAACATCTGAAGAACACTATAAACCAACAAAAAGAGTCCTGGTGGTGCAATGGTTAAGCATTTGGCTGCTAACCAAAAGGTCAGCAGTTTGAATCTACCAGCTAATTCTTGGAAACCCTATGGGGCAGTTCCACCCTGTCCTATAGGGTCGCTGTGAGTCAGACAACGTATTTGGTTTTTTTATAAACCAACAAAGTATGACTGACATCTACAGAACACTCCATCCAGAAACAGAATATATATTCTTCTGAAGGGCACATGGGACATCCTCCAGGATGGAACATATGCTAGGTCAAAAAAACAAACTTCAATAAATGTAAAAGAATAGAAATAATGTAAATTATGTTCTCCAACTACAATGAAATAAAATTAGAAATAGCAGGAAAAAATTGGGGAACTCATAGATGTGAGGAAATGAAACAACATATTCCTAAATAACCAATGAGTCAAAGAAGAAATCATAAGGGAAATTAGAAAATATTTTGACGTGAATGAAAATGAAGTCACAACATACCAAAATTTATGTAATGCAGCTAAAGAAGTGCTAAGAGGGAAATTTACAGGTATAAATGCCTATAATTAAGAAAGAAGACATAACTTAAATCAATAACCTAAGCTTCCACCTTAAGACACTGGAAGGATAAGAACAACCAACCTAAAGCAAGCAGAAGGAAGGAAATAATAAAGACTTGAGTTGAAACTAATAAAAGAAAATATGAGAAACAGAAAAAAAAAATCAATGATCAAAAGCTGGTTTTCTGAATGATCAAAAAAATTTATAAATCCTTAGCTAGATTAACCAAGGGGCAGGGGGAAGTCAAATTACTAGAATCAGAAATGACAGAAAGGACTTTACTACTGAACTTACAGAAATAAGAAGACGTTCTATGAACTGTAAACCAACAAATAAAATAACTTAGATAAAATCAACAAATTCCTTGAAAGATACAAACTACTAAAACTAACAAAAGAGGAAACAGATAATCTGTGTCTTGGTCATCTAGTGCTGCCATGCAGAAATACGACAAGCCGATGGCTTTAACAAAGAGAAATTTATTTTCTCACAGACTAGTAGGTTACAAGTCCAAATTCACGGCATCAGCTCCAGGGGAAGCCTTTCTCTCTCTGTCGGTTCTGGGGGAAGGTCCTTGTTCTCAATCTTCCCGTGGTCAAGGAGCTTCTCAGGTGCACGTACCCCGGGCCCATAGGATGCACTCTGCTCCTGGTGCTGCTTTCTTGGTGGTATGAGGTCCCTAACTCTCTGCTTGCTTCCCTTTCCTTTTATCTCTTGAGAGATAAAATAGTGGTACAGGCCACACCAAGAAAACTCCCTTTACCTTGGATTAGGGAGGTGACCTGAGTGAGGGTGGTGTTACAATCCTACCCTAATCCTCTCAACATAAAATTACAATCACAAAATGGTGGACAACCATACAATACTGGGAATCACGGCCTAACCAAGTTGATATACACATTTTTGGGTGGACGTAATTCAATCCATGACAATCTGAATGAACCTATAACAAGTGAAGAGACTCAATTAGCAACCAAAAAATTATCCACAAAGAAAAGCCTAGGCCCTGATAGTTCCACTGCTGTAATCTACCAAATATTTGAAGAAAAATACCAATCCTTCACAGACTTTTCCCCAAAAATAGAAGAGATGGAAACACTTCCCAACTCATTTCATACGGCTAAAATTACCTCGATACCAAAAACAGACAAAGACATCACAAGATAACTACAGACCAATATCTCTGATGAACATGGATGCCAAAATCCTCAACAAAACACTAGCAAATCAAATCCAGCAAAAAAGATTATACACCACAACCAAGTGGAATTTATCCCAGGAATGCAAGGTTGCCTCAACATCTGAAAATCAATTAATGTAATACATCATATCGACAAAATAAAAATCACATGATCATTTTAATAGATACATAAAAAGCTTTTGACAAAATCCAACACTCTTTCATGATAAAAATACTCAACAAAGTAGGACTAGAAGGAAACTTCTGCAATCTGATTAAAAAAAAACCAAAACCCACTGCCGTCAAATCGATTCTGACTGATAGCGACCCTATAGGACAGAGTAGAAATGCTCCATAGAGTTTCCAAGGATCACCTGGTGGATTTGTACCGTCAACCTTTAGGTTAGCAGCCGTAGCACTTAACTACTACGCCACCACGGTTTCCTAAATAACAACAATCTTTAAAACACTCATAGCTAACATCACACTTAATGTTGAAATGAAAGGTTTTCCCTAAATTCAGGAACAAGACATGCATGTCCACTCTCCTCACGTCTATTCAGCATTGTATTGAAAGTTATAGCCAGGGCATATAATCAAGAAAAAGAAACAAAAAACATTCACATTGAAAAACAAGGAGTAAAACTATACTCACAGAAAAAATAATCTGATAGTAGGAAACTATGAAGAACCCACAAAAAAAACCTACTACAGCTAATAAATAAGTTCCATAAAGTTGAAGGATACAAGATCAATATACAAAAAAGAAGTTATATTCTATGCACTAGTAATGAACAAACTGAAAATTAAATTAAAGAAACAATTCCATTTACAATAAAATTAAAAAGAATAAAATACTTTGGAATAAAGCTGACCAAAGAAGACTTGTACACCAAAAACTGCAAAACACTGCTGAAAAATATTAAAGAAGACATAAATAAATGGGAAGACACCCTGTGTTCGTGGATTGGAAGACTTAATTTTGTTAAGATGATAATATTCCCCAAATTGAGCTATGGATTTGACGTAATCCCTACCAGAGTCCCAGTTGACGTCTTTGCAGAAATTGACAAGCTGATTCTAAAATTCATATAGAATTACAAGTGACAGAATAGCCAAAGCAATCTTAAAAAAGAAGAACAAAGTAGTAGGACTCATACTTTCCATTTCAAAACTGACTACAAAGTACAATGACTCCAGGAACCAGAAAAAAAAAGAGCAAACTAAGCATAAACCTACCAGAATAAAGGAAAAAAGGAAGGTTAGAGCAGAATTAAATAAAATTGGAAATGGAAAAACAATAGAGAGAATCAATAAAAGCAGAAGTTGGTTCTTTGAAAAGACTGATAAAACTGACAAACCTTTAGGTAGGCTGACAAAGAAAAGAGAAGATGTAAATAACCAAAATAAAAAATGAAAGAAGGGATATTACAAATGACCCAACAGAAATAAAGAGAATTATGACAGAATATTATGAACTCCATAGCAACAAACTGGATAACCTACATGAAATAGACAAATACTTAGAAACACACAACTTACCAAAACTGACTCGAAAGGAAATAGAAAATCTCAATAGACCTGTAACAAGTAAAGAGATTCAATCAGTGAACAAAAACCTCCCAAGAGGCTTTCTGGACCAGATGGCTTCACTGAGAAATTCTACCAGATATTTAAAGAAGAATTGACACCAATGCTATTTAAACTCTCCCAAAAGATAGAGAAGGAATACTCCCTAATTTATTCTATAAAGCAAACATAATCCTGATACCAAAACCAGACAAAGACACCACAAGAAAAGAAAACTACAGGCCAATATCTCCTATGAATACAGATGCAAAAATCCTCAACACTAGCAAACAGAATCCAACAGCATATTAAAGGAGTCATACACTATGACCAACTGGAATTTATTTCAGGAATGTAGCAAGGGTTCACACTAGAAAATCAAACAATGTAATACATCACATCAATAGCACAAAGGAAAAGAACCACATGATCATCTCTAAGGATGCAGAGAAAGCATTTGATAAAATCCAACACGCTTTCTTAATGAAAACCCTAAAGAAGATTGGAATAGAAAAGAAATTCCTCAATATGATTCAGGACATATATGACAAACCATCAACCAAAATAATACTTAATGGAGAAAGGCTGAGAGTTTTACCCTTAAAACTGGAAACAATACAAGGGTACTGCTCTCATCACTTCTATTCAGTGCTGTATTAGAAGTTCTAGCCGGACCAATAAGCCAAGAAAAAGAAATAAAAGGTACTCAGATTGGAAAAGAAGTAAAATTATCTCTATTTGCAGATGGTATGATCCTACATGTAGAAAATCCCAAAGACACCACAAGAAAACTTCCAGAGCTAATAGAGGAATTTAGCAAAGTTCTAAGATACAAGGTCAACAAACAAAAATCAGCTGGGTTTCTATACACCAGCAATGAGAAATCTGAGATGTATATTAGGGAAATAACTCCATTATATGAAGAACACGGCATCAGGATTGGTGGAAGAATCATTAACAATCTGGAATATGCAGGTAACACAACCTTGCTAGCTGAAAGCAAAGAGGACATGAAACACTTACTGATGGAGATCAAAGACTACAGCCCTCAGTATGGAATGCACTTCAACAGAAAGAAAACAAAAATCTTCACAATTGGACCAATAAGCAATATCATGATAAACAGAGAAAATACTGAAGTTGTCAAGCATTTCATTTTACTTGGATCCATAATCAACACCATGGAATAAGCAGTCAAGAAATCAAGTGATGTATTGCATTAGGCAAATCTGCTGCAAACGACCTCTTTAAAGTGTTGAAAAGCAAAGAAGTCACCTTGAGGACTAAGGTACACCTGACCCAAGCAATGATATTTTCAATCACCTCATATGCATGAGAAAGCTGGACAATAAGTAAGGAAGACTCAAGAAGAATTGACTCCTTTGAATTACGGTGTTAGAGAAGAATACTGAATATACAATGGGCTGCCAAAGGAACGAACAAATCTGTCTTGGAAGAAGTATAGCCAGAGCACTTCTTGGAAGCGAGAACAGTGAGACTTCATCTCACTTACTTTGGACACGTTATCAGAAGGGACCAGTGCCTGGAGAAGGTCATCACGCTTGATAAGGTAAAGGATCAACAAAAAAGAGGGAGACCCTCAATGAGATGGACAGACACAGTGACTACAACAATGCGCTCAAACATAACAATGACTGTGATGATGGCCCATTATCGGGCAGTGTTTCATTCTTTTGTATATAGGGTCACTACGAGTTGGAAATCACTCAGCGGCACCTAACAACAACAACAACAACTAACAGAATAAAATACCTAGGAATAAATCTAATCAGGAACATGAAGTACTTATACAGTGAAAACTGTGAAACACTGCTGAAAGAAATGAAAGAAGATTTAAATAAGTGAAAAGATCTTCCATGTTCATGGATTAGAAGACTTAATACTGTTAAGATGTCAATACTACCCAGAACGATCTATAGATGCAATGCAAACCCAATCAAAATTTCAACACCCTTCTTTACAGAACAAAGCAGATTCATACTCCCCGATTTTAAAACATACTATACAGCTACAGTAATCAAAACAGCCTGGCACTAGTATAACAATAGACAAGTAGACCAATGGAATAGAACTGACAGTCCAGAAATAAACCAATACATCTATGGCCAACTGATTTTTGACAAGGATCCTAAGTTAATTTGATGGGAAAGAAGAGTGTCTTCAATACATGGTGCTGGGAAAACTGGTATTGCACATGCAGAAGGATCCATACTTCACACCATATACAAAAACAAATTCAAAATGGATTAAGCACCTAAATGTGTAACCTAAAACCATAAAATTCTTAGAAAAACAAGCAGGGACGATGCTCTCAGGCCTAGCTTTCAACAATGGATTATCTAATATAATACCAAAAGCAAAAGAGAAAATAAATAAATGAGACCTCATGAAAGTTTAAATCTTTTGTTCATCAAAAGACTATTTACCGAAAAAGTAAAAAGAAGCTATCTTCAGAAACCATGTATCTGACAAGACTCTAATAACTAAAATATATATAAACCTTCAACAATAAAAAGACAAATAAACCAATCATAAAATAGGCAAATAACTTGAATAGACATTTCACCAAAGAGGACATTCAATGGCCACCAAACACATGAAAAGATGCTCAGCATCATTAGCCATCAGAGAGATGCAAATCAAAACCACAATGAGATACCATTACTCCCACTAGGATGGCTAAGATTTAATAAGATATATATGATTTAAAAAGATATATATATATAAAAATGTTGGCAAAGATGTGAGGAAACTGAAACCCTCATCCACTGCTGGTGGGAATGCAAAATGGTACAGTCATTGTGGCAGTTCCTCAAAAAACTAAAAACAGAACTACCATGCTGTTGTTGTTGTTCTTAGGTGCCGTTGAGTCATTTCCGACTCATAGCGACCCTATGCACAACAGAACGAAACACTGCCTGGTCCTGAGCTATCCTTACAATCGTTGTTATGCTTCAGCTCATTGTTGCAACCACTGTCTCAATCCACCTCATTGAGGGTCTTCCTCTTTTCTGTTGACCCTGTACTTAGCCAAGCATGATGTCCTTCTACAGGGACTGATCCCTCCTGACAACATTTCCAAAGTATGTAAGATGCAGTCTCTCCATCCTTGCTTCTAAGGAGCATTCTGGTTGTACTTCTTCTAGGACAGATTTGTTCATCCTTTTAGCAGTCCGTAGTATATTCAATATTCTTCACCACCACCACAATTCAAAGGCATCAACTCTTCTTGGGTCTTCCTTATTCATTGTCCAACTTTTACATGCATATGATGCGATTGAAAATACCATGGCTTGGGTCAGGCGCACCTTAGTCTTCAAGATGACATCTTTGCTCTTCCACACTTTAAAGAGGTCCTTTGCAGCAGATTTACCCAATGCAATGCATCTTTGATTTCTTGACTGCTGCTTCCATGGCTGCTGATTGTGGATCCAAGTAAAATGAAATCCTTGACAACTTCAATCTTTTGTTTATCATGATGTTGATCATTGGTCTAGTTGTGAGGATTTTTGTTTTCTTTATGTTGAAGTGCAATCCATACTGAAGGCTGTGGTCTTTGATCTTCATTAATAAGTGCTTCAAGTCCTCTTCACTTTCAGCAAGCAAGGTTGTGTCATTTGCATAATGCAGGTTGTTAATGAGTCTTCCTCCTATCCTGATGCCCCGTTCTTCTTCACACAGTCCAGCTTCTCGTATTATTCGCTTAGCATACAGATTGAATAGGTATGGTGAAAGAATATAACCCTGATGCACACCTTTCCTGACTTTAACCAATCAGTATCCCCTTGTTCTGTCCAAACAACTCCCTCTTGATCTATGTAAAGGTTCCTCATGAGCACAATTAAGTGTTCTGAAATTCCCATTTTTCACAATGTTATCCATAATTTTTTATGATCCACACAGTTGAATGCCGTTGCATAGTCAATAAAACACAGGTAAACTGCCGTATGCCCCAGCAATTCCACTCCTAGGTATATACCCAAAAGACTTAAAAAGCAGAGAATCAAAAACATACATGTACATATGTTCATGGCAGCACTAGACACAACAGCCAAAAGGTAGAAACAACCTAAATGCCCACCAACAGATGAATGGATAAACAAAATGTGGTACATACATACAACAGAATACTACTTAGCAAGTAGGAGAAATAAAGTCTTCATACACGCTACAGCATGGATGGAACTTAAAGACATTATGCTGAGGGAAATAAGCCAATCACAAAAGGACAAATATTGTATGACCTCACTTATAGAGAAAGACAAGAAAAGGCAAATGTATAGAGAACAAAGTTTATCAGTAGTTACCAGAGCAGGGATGAAGGGAAAAAAGGGGGCTTAACAGTAATGGGAAAATCGCATTGATTAAGAGTATGGTTGCACAGCCGATTACTGTAATTAACTGCTCTCAGTAAGTTGTACACCTGTAAAAAGTTGCAGGGTAATGGATCACTATTGTGTGGCCTTTCTAGCCATGGTCTTGTAACTCCCACCCAGGTGATTGAGCGGGGTTGTACAGATAGGATAACTGTGGCACTCCAAGGAGACTGGTCAGTTTTGCCTTAAAAGAGAGCCAATTCCAGAGCAGAGAGAGAGGATCTTGCCACCACCAAGGAAGAACAGCCAAGAGAGGACAGCATGTCCTTTGGACCTGCGATCCCTGCACTGAGAAGCTTCTGGAAGCAGGAGACAGAGACAGAGAGAGCAAGCTGTAGCCCTTAAGACGGTGAGATGTGGTGGCAGGAGAGACCGGGCAGCAGGAGACGGTGCTGTGGCCTTCCAGGCCCACAGAGAGAAAAAGCTGAGTGCCTTTGGACAGAGGTCTAGGGCAAGGGAAAGGCATGCCTGTGAGCATGGCTGGGAAGAGACTATCGTGATGGAAGAACTATATCCTTGAATGTTCCTGAGCCTGACATGTAACCTTTTACTTCCCTAATAAACCCCATAATCATTAGTATGGTCTTGAGTTATGTGTGGCCATTGCAATGATTTATCGAACCCAGAAGAGAAGCAGAGAGTCCTGTGGGAAGGATGGCTGGTGTTAAGAGTTGGTAAAGGTGGCAGAGAGGAAGGATGTCTGACCCCCACCTCACAGGAATCAGCCTTGGGCTGTTTATCTTGATTCTCCTTTCCCCTTGTCAAGTTGGAGGAGGTCAGATGCTGTTCTCATGCTGTTTTTACAAAAGTTGAAGTGGTAAAATTCTGTGATACTTATATTTATAACAATGACAAAAAAAAAAAGTAGCTGCTGAGGTTGCTTATGTACAAACAAACACCTCGTGGGATTTGGTTCCATGGTTTGGAGGTTTAGGGTCATAGGACATCCCAGTTAATTGGCCTAATAACATGTTTATTGTTCCTGTTCTACCTCCCAGTTCACTGGAAGTGCCTGGGGTCTTAAAAGCTTTCAAGCAGCCATGCAATGCACAATTGGTTTCTATTCACCTGCAGCAACAGAAGAACAAGGAGAATCAGGAATAGGAGTATATGGTATGTGTGGCTAATTGCCTCCATGAATAGCTGCCTCCTTTGCCATGAGACCAAAAGAAGTGGATGATGCCTGGCTACCATTACTAAACATTTTGATCAAGGATTCCATAGAAGAATCCTAATCTAAAATGCAGAATAAAATTTAAAATTCTCATGGACTCTAGACTTTCTGGAGCCACAGAGGGTGGATGGACCACCGAAACTACTGCCCTGAGATAATCTTTAAATCTTAAACCAAAAATATCCCCTGAAGTCTCCTTAAAATCAAATAATACTTTAGCTTAACTAGTTAAAAAAAAAGAAAAAGAAAAAAAAGGCCTGCCTTGAGCATTATGCTTTTTTAAGAACTATCCATATGAGATCAAACTGACAACAGCAACTCAAAAGACTGGAGAAGAACTTTAGGGGACAGTGATTTTATGTTAATAAGGGAGGAACAACTCAGAAAAGGAGGGTGAGAATGGTTACACAACTCATAGAATGTAATCAATGTCACTAAATTGTACACACAGGAAGTGCAGAATTGCTGTATCTTTTGCTGTGTCTATTCTCAACAACAACAAAATAAAGAAAACTTAGAAGAAGAAAAAATAACTTCACACAAAGCAACAGTAATCAAGATAGTGTGGTACTGGCACAAGGAGAGACATATAGATTAAAGTACAGAATTGAGAGCCCCTAAATAAACCCCTACATCTATGGTCAACTGATTTTTGACAAAGGTCCAAGACCATTCACTAGAGGAAGAATAGTCTTTTCAACAAATGGTCCTAGGAAAACTGGATAGCCATTTGCAAAAGAATGAAGTTGGACCCTTACCTCACACCATATAAAAAAATTTAATCAAAAGCTTAAATATAAGTGCTAAAACTAAAAAACTCTTAGAAGAAAAGGTAGAGGTAAATCTTCATAACCTCGGATTTAACAATGGATTCTTAGCTATGACACCAAAAGTACAAGCAACAGAAGAAAAAAAATAGACAAACTGGAATTCATCAAAATTAAAAGCTTCTGTGCTTCAAAGGACATTATCGAGAACACAAAAAGACAACTTACAAGATGGGAAAAAATATTTTTGAATTATGTATCTGAGAAGGAACTTGTATCTAGATTATATATAAAGACGTCTTACAATTCAGTAAAAAAAGATAAACCAATTTAAAAAAGGGCAGGGGATCTGAACAGACACTTCTCCAAGAAAGAGATACAAATGGACAATAAGCACATTAAAAAATGCTCAACAGCACTAGTCATCAGGGAAATACAAATCAAAACCACAAGATAACACTTTACTCTCACTCGGATGGCTAGAATCAAAAAGTCAGATACAGATAATAATAAGAAATTGGACCTTTATACACTGTTGGTGGAAATGTAAAATAGTACAGCTGTTCTGGAAAACAGCCTGGAAGTTCCTCAAATGATTAAATACAAAGTTACCATATGACTCAGCGATTACACTCTTAACATCATTATTCTTAATAGTCAAAAAGTGGAAACAACCCAAATGTTCATCAACTGATGAATGGATAAACAAAATGTAGCACAGTCATACAATGGAATATTATTTGGCTATAAAAAGGAATGAAGTACTGATACATGTTACAACCTAGATGAACCCTGAAAACATTATGCTAAGTGAAGGAAGTCAATCACAAAAGCCCACATTTTATGATTCCATTTACATGAAAGTTCTGAATAGGAAAATCTATAGAGACAGAAGGTAGATTAGAGGTTGCTATGGCTGGAGGGGCTATGGCTGGAGGGAGGGGTGGGGATGGGAGGACAGGAGAGCCAGAAAGGATAGGAGAGCTAAAAAGTTTTTCTTTTTGAGTTGAAGAAAATATTCTAAAATTAACTGTAGTGATGGTTGAACATATCTATGCATATATTAAAAACAATTGAATTCTTCACTTTAAATGGATGAATTTTATGGTATGTAAATTATATCTCAAAAAAGCTGTGAAAAATGTTGGGAAAAATGAGTGTCTTAGGATTCTCCAGAGGAAAAAAACCAACAAAAAAATATATATATATATACAGTCACAACAACAGCATACATAGCGAAGAGAGAGATATATTTTAAGGAATTGGCTCACATGATTGTGGGGGATCGGCAAATTCAAAATCTGTAGGTCAGGCAATAGGCTGGAGATTGTTGCAGTCTACCACCCTGAAGTACAACACTGTCAGTGAGAGGATAATATTCATATGCCTAGGAGCCCTGGTGGTGCAATACTTAAACGTTTGGCTGCTAACCAAAGGGCCGGCAGTTCAAATCCACCAGCCACACCTTGAAAACCCTATGGGGCAGTGCTACTCTGTCCTATAGGGTCACTATGAGTCCGAACCGACTTGATTTTGGGTCAGATTTTGGGTTTTATAAGGAGGACCAGTTAATACAAATATTATTCAAATTTTCATATCAACCACTAATGCTAAAGATGAAGAAACTGAAGATTTTTACCAGCTTCTATAGTCTGAAATTGATCAAACATGCAACCAAGATGCATTGATAATTACTGGAGATTGGAATGCAAAAGCTAGAAAAATAGAAGGACTGGCGATTGGAAAATATGGCCTTGGTGAAAAAATGCCGGATATCAGATGATAGAATTTTGCGAGGCCAACCAACAACTGATTCGCTGGAAATACCCTTTTTCAACAATATAAATGGCAACTATACAAGTGGACTTCGCCGAGTGGAATGCACAGGAATCAAATCGACTACATCTGTGGAAAGACACAATGGAGAAGCTCAGTATCATCAGTCAGAATAAGGCCAGGGACCAACTGCAGAGCAGACCATCAATTGCTCATATGCAAGTTCAACCTGAAGGTGAAAAAAATTAAGATAAGCCAAGGGGGCCAAAGTACCACCTCAAATATGTCCCACCCTCAATTTAGAGACCATCTCAAAAATAGATTTGGAGCACCGAATACTAATGACCAAAGAGCAGACGAGTTGTGGGATGTCATCTAGGACATCATACATGAAGAAAGCAAAAGGTCATTGTCATGGATCGAATTGTGTTCCCCAAAAATATATGTCAACTTGATTAGGCCATGATTCCCAGTATTGTGTGGTTGTCTTCCATTTTGTGATTGTATTTTATGTTAAAGAGGATTACGGTGGGATTATAACACCCTTACTAAGGTCACATCCCTTATCCAACGTAAAGGGAGTTTCCCTGGGGTGTGGCCTGCATCACCTTTTATCTTACAAGAGATAAAAGGAAAGGGAAGCGAGCAGAGAGTTGGGGACCTCATACCACCAAAAAAGCAGTTCCAGGAGCAGAGCATGTCCTCTAGACCCGGGGTTCCTGTGCAGAGAAGCTCTTAGTTCAGGGCAAGATAGATAACAAGGACCTTCCTCCAGAGCTGACAGAGAAAGCCTTCCTCTGAAGCTGATGCCCTGAATTTGGACTTCTAGGCTACTAGGCTGTGAAAGAATAAATTTCTCTTTGTTGAAGCTATCTACTTGTAGTATTTCTGTTACAGCAGCATGATGACTAAGATAGTCATAAAAAGACAGGAAAAAAAATGACCAAAATAGATGTCAGAAGAGACTCTGAAACTTGCTCTCGAACATAGCCTAGCTAAAAAGAATGCAAAAATGATGATGTAAATGAGCTGAACAGAAGATTTCAAAGAGCAGCTTGAGAAGACAAAGTATTATAATAAAATGTGCAAAGACCTGGAATTAGAAAACCAAAACAGAAGAACATGCTCGGCTTTTCAAGCTGAAAGAACTGAAGAAAAAATTCAAGCCTCAAGTTGCAATATTGAAGGATTCTATGGGCAAAAAATTGAATGAAGCAGGAAGCATCAAAAGAAGATAGAAGGAATAGAGTCACTGTACCAAAAAGAATCAGTAGGTGTTCAACCATTTCAGGAGGTAGCATATGATCAAGAACCTATGATATTGAAGGAGGAAGTCCAAGTTGCACTGAAGGCATTGGTGAAAAACAAGGCTCCAGGAATTGATGGAATACCAATAGAGACGTTTCAGCAAAGGATGCAATGCTGGAAGTGCTCGCTCATCTTTGACAAGAAATTTGGAAGACAGCTACCTGGCCAACCAACTGGAAGAGATCTATATTTGTGCCCACTGCAAAGAAAGGTGATCCAACAGAATGCAGAAATTATTGAATAATATCAGTAATATCACACACAAGTAAAATTTTGCTGACGATAATTCAAAAGCAGTTGCAGCAGTATATCTACAGGGAACTGTCAGAAATTCAAGCTGGATTGAGAAGAGAACATAGAACAAAGGATACCATTGTTGATGTCAGAGGGATCTTGGCTAAAAGCAGAGAATAACAGATGTTTACCTGTGTTTTACTGACCATGTAAAAGCATTCAACTGTGTGGATCATGACAAATAATGTACACTGTTGTAAAGAATGGGAATCCCAAAACAATTGTGTTCATGTAGAACCTGTACATAGACTAAGAGGTAGTCGTTTGAACAGAACAAGGGGATACTTACATGGTTTAAAATCAGAAAAGGTGTGTGTCAGGGTTGTATCCTTTCACCATACTTATTCAATCTATATGCTGAGCAAATAATCCGAGAAGCTGG
Organism: Elephas maximus indicus; assembly: GCF_024166365.1. NCBI lineage: Eukaryota > Metazoa > Chordata > Mammalia > Proboscidea > Elephantidae > Elephas > Elephas maximus. The sequence continues at coordinate 82,349,135 of NC_064820.1, forward strand.
ACTATATGAAGAAGAACTTGGAATCAAGATTGGAGGAAGACTCATTAACAACCTGCATTATGCAGATGATACAACCTTGCTTGCTGAAAGTGAAGGGGACTTGAAGCACTTACTAAAGAAGATCAAAGACTACAGCCTTCAGTACAGATTATACCTCAAAATAAACCAAAAAAAACCAAACCAAACCCAGTGCCGTCGAGTCGATTCCGACTCATAGCGACTCTATAGGACAGAGTAGAACTGCCCCATAGAGTTTCCAAGGAGCACCTGGCGGATTCGAACTGCCGACCTCAACATAAAGAAAACAAAAATCCTCACAACTGGACTAATAAGTAACATAATGATAAATGGAGAAAATACTGAAGTTGTCAATGATGTCATTTTTATTTGGCTCCATGATCAACACCCACAGAAGCAGCAGTCAAGAAATCAAACGATGTATTGCATTAGGCAAACCTACTGCAAAAGATCCCTTTAAAGTGTTAAAAAACATAGATGTCACCTTGAAGACTAAGGTGCGCCTGACCCAAGCCATGATATTTTCAATCACCTCACATGCATGCAAAAACTGGACAATAAATAAGGAAGACTTAAGAATTGATGCCTTTGAATTACGGTGTTGGCAAAGAATATCGAATACACCATGGACTGCCAGAAGAATGAACAAATCTGTCTTGAAAGAAGTACAGCCAGAATGCTCATTAGAGGCAAGGATAGTGAGACTTTGTCTTGTTTACAATGAACATATTATCAGGAGGGACCAGTCCCGGGAGGACATCATGCTTCATAAGACAGGGGGTCAGAGAAAGAGGAAGACCCTAAATGAGATGGATCAACACAGTAGCTGCAACAAAGGGCTCAAACAAAGCAAGGATTGTGAGGATGGTGCAGAACCAGACAGTGTTTTGTTCTGCTGTACGTGGGGTCACTATGAGTCGGAACCAACTCATCAGCACCCAACAACAACAACAACCATCTAAACTTTTTAAGTAAAAATTTTTGGTTGAAATATAACATACATACAGAATAGTTCTAAAATTCCAAATTTTTATAAGTGAACACACCCATAAAACAACTACCTATATCAAGACATTGAACATTACTAGTATCCCTGAAGCTTTTCTCTTGTACCCTCCCAGTCACTGTCCCTCAAAGATAACCCTATTCTAAATTCTATCATCTTAAGATTAGTTATGCCTGTTTCAGAAGTTTATATAAATGGTACAGTATATGTTCTTTTGTGTATAGCTTTTTCAATCAACATTGTTTTTGAGATTTACCTATGTTATTGCATGTAGCAATATAAATCATTGTTATTGCTATATAATATCCCTTGGTATCAGAATATACCATAACATATTTACCCATTTTGCTGTAAGATGAATATTGGGTTCTATCTCAGCTTTTGGCTATTACAAATAAGCCTGTTATGAAGATCCCATTACTGGTGTTGCTGGTTGCTATTGAGTCAATTCTGACTCATGGCAACCCCACGTGTTACAAAGTAGAACTGTTCAATAAGATTTTCTTGGCTGTAATCTTAATGGAAGTAGATTTCCAGGCCTTTTCTTCCTTGCTACTGCTGGAAGTGGGAAGACTCAAGTACATGTCTTTTTGATGAATATACACACACATTTCTGTTAGAGATATATCTTGGAGTTAAACTGCCAGGTGATAAGACATGCATACAGTTAGCTTTTCTAGACATTTCCAGTAATTTTCCATAATTGCTGTACCTATTTACACTATGACACTGATGATAGTTCCCATTGCTCTATATCTCATCAACGCTTGAATTGTCAACTTTCTTTTTTAGAATTTTAGCAACTCATAAATGCTATAAGTATTACCTGGTTGTCTTTTAATATGTCTTTCCCTGATGAGTAATAACAGTGAGCATCTAGTTTGTATGGCTCTTTTATGAACTGCCTGTCCAAATCTTTTCCCCCTTCAAAAAAAACTGGATCACCTGACTTTTCCTTATTGAAGGGTAGGTGTTGCTAGATAGGAATTCTTGGTCATATACATTGTTATTGATTAAATTATGTCCCCCCAAAATTGTGTGTCAACTTGGCTAGGCCATGATTCCCAGTATTGTGTGATTGTCCACTATTTTATCATCTGATTTGATTTTCCTATGTGCAGTAAATCCTATCTTTATGATGTTAATGAGGCAGGACTCAATCTACAAGATTAGGTTGTATGTTGAATCGATTTATTTTGAGATATAAAAGAGAGAAGCAGTGGAGAGACAGGGGGACTTCCTACCACAAAGAAAACAGAGGCAGGAGAGGAGCACACCCTTTGGACCCAAGGTTCCTAAGCTGAGAAGCTCCTAGACAAGGGGAAGATTGATGACACGGACTTTCTTCCGGAGCTGACAGAGAAAGCCTGCCCCTGGAGCTGATGTCCTGAATTTGGACTTCTAGCCTACTACTAGACTGTGAGACAATAAAGGTCTGTTTGTTGAAGCCATCCACTTGTGATATTTCTGTTATAGAAGCACTAAACAACTAAGACAGAATTTGGTACAGAGAAAGTGGGGTGCTGCTCTGACAGATACCTAAAATGTGGAAGTGGTTTTTAAACTGTGAATGGGTAGAAGCTGGAAAAGTTTCAAACTGCGTAACAGTAAAAGCCTAGATTGCCTTGAAGCGACTGTTCATAGAATTATAGAAATCAAAGACAGTTCTGGTAGACTCAGAAGGAAGTGAGGAGAGCTGTTATACTGGTGACAAGTGCAGATGGCGGGAAGCACAGCACAGAAATGGCAGCAGCACAGCATAAGACAGTGCTGAAGACGACCCACAGAGCAAGAGAGCTGAATACCTTCCGGCTTACGTTTACTGGTGGAGTGGGGTGCCTCTAGGCACTTATCGGTGGAGCTAGAGAGCTCTGGAACACTTGCCCCAGCAGGACAGACACTGGCAGAGAGGCCCAAGGGACCGAGAGGCCGAGGAACCAGGAAGCACAAGCTGAAGAGACAAGGAACACAGAAACCAGAGCTGCTTCAGCCTCAAAGAATGAGGCCACCACCCCTGGGGTATCAAAGGATGGGACCACAGCCTCCTTGGTTTCAAAGAGTCAGATCTTCACCAACTCGGTTCTAGAAAGCATGGCTGTGTTTCATGTGTACAGCGGAATGGGGCCAGATCTGCTGCACAAAGCTGAGGGGGCAGGGCTGCCATGCCCAAGGGGCAGAAGAACAGGGCCTGCCAGGCCAAGTGGATGGAGTTGCCATTCAGATGGACTAATAGAATGGAGCCACCCAAATGTGAGGGAGCAGAGTTGCCATCCTAGAGGGCCTTGAAGGCAGAGCTGAAGCCCAGGGCAGAGGGGTTTCCACCCAGAATCCAGAGAGTGTGGCCGATACCTAGAGTCTGGAGGGCAGGGCCATTGTCTAAACGGTCTCAGAGAACGGAGGATTTTCTTCAAGCCTTGAGGGCTAATGTAATGTGTTCTGCTGACTTGCTTGATGCCTGTTATCCCTTCTTTTCCTTCCATTTCTTCCATTTGTAATGGAAATGTCTAGCTTATGCCTGTTTCACCATTGTACCTTGGAAGCTGATAACTTGTATTCTAGATTTCAGAGAACAAGGAGAATTTTTGGGTTTTGGACTTGGAATTCTTTTAATACTTCTTTTATGATATGAGGGGGTGAATTTGTGCCAAGGACACAAATTTGGGGGTGGGGCCAAATGGTGGAACTTGTAGGTTGAACTATGTCCCCCCAAAATGTGTGTCCACTTGGCTAGGCCATGATTCCCAGAATTGTATGTCTGTCTACTATTTTGTCATCTGCTGTGATTTTCCTATGTGTTGTAAATCCTACCTCTATGATGTTAATGCCCCCACGTGTCTATCAGTTTGTCGTACTGAGGGGGCTTGTGTGTTGCTGTGATGCTGGAAGCTATGCCACCAGTATTCAGATACCAGCAGGATCACCCAGGGAGGACAGGTTTCAGCTCAGCTTCCAGACTAAGACAGACTAGGAAGAAGGACCCGGCAGTCTACTTCTGAAAAGCATTAGCCAGTGAAAACCTTATGAATAGCAGCAGAACATTGTCTGATATAGGTTGGAAGGCACTCAAAAGATGACTGGGGAAGAGCTGCCTCCTCAAAGTAGAGTCGACCTTAATGACGTGGATGGAGTAAAGCTTTCGGGAACCTTCATTTGCTGATGTGGCATGACTCAAAATGAGAAGAAACAGCTGCAAACATCCATTAATAATCGGAACCTGGAATGTACGAAGTATGAATCTAGGAAAATTGGAAATCATCAAAAATGAAATGGAATGCATAAACATCGATATCCTAGGTATTAGTGAGCTGAAATGGACTGGTATTGGCCATTTTGAATCGGACAATCATATAGTCTACTATGCTGAGAATGACAACTCGAAGAGGAATGGTGTTGCATTCGTCATCAAAAAGAACATTTCAAGATCTATCCTGAAGTACAACGCTGTCAGTGATAGGATAATGTCCATACGCCCACAAGGAAGACCAGTTAATACGACTATTATTCAAATTTACGCACCAACCACTAGGGCCAAAGATGAAGAAATAGAAGATTTTTATCAGCTGCTCCAGTATGAAATTCACTGAACGTGCAATCAAGATGCATTGATAATTACTGGCAATTGGAATGCGAAAGTTGGAAACAAAGAAGAAGGATCAGTAGTTGGAAAATATGGCCTTGGTGATAGAAACAATGCTGGAGATCGAATGATAGAATTGTGCAAGACCAATGACTTCTTCACTGAAAATACCTTCTTTCACCAACATAAACAGCGACTATACACATGGACCTTGCCAGATGGAACAGAGAGAAATCAAATTGACTACACCTGTGGAAAGAGACGATGGAAAAGCTCAATATCGTCAGAACAAGGCCAGGGGCCGACTGTGGAACAGACCATCAATTGTTCATATGCAAGTTCAAGCTGAAACTGAAGAAAATCAGAGCAAGTCCACAAGAGCCAAAATATGACTGTGAGTGTATCCCGCCTGAAATTAGAGACCATCTGAAGAATAGATTTGACGCACTGAACACTAGTGACCGAAGAGCAGACGAGTTGTGGAATGACATCAAGGACATCATCCATGAAGAAAGCAAGAGGTCACTGAAAAGACAGGAAAGAAAGGAAAGACCATGGTGGATGTCAGAGGAGACTCTGAAACTTGCTCTTGAGCGTCGAGCAGCTAAAGCAAAAGGAAGAATTCATGAAGTAAAAGAACTGAACAGGAGATTTCAAAGGGCCTCTCGAGAAGACAAAATAAGTATTAAAATGACATGTGCAAAGAGCTGGAGATGGAAAACCAAAAGGGAAGAACACGCTCGGCGTTTCTCAAGCTGAAAGAATTGAAGAAAAAATTCCAGCCTCGAGTTGCAATAGTGAAGGATTCCATGGGGAAAATATTAAATGACACAGGAAGCATCAAAAGAAGATGGAAGAAATACACAGTCATTATACCAAAAGGAATTAGCCAATATTCAACCATTTCAAGAGGTGGCATATGATCAGGAACCGATGGTACTGAAGAAGTCCAAGTTGCTCTGAAGGCATTGGTGAAAAACAAGGCTCCAGGAATTGATGGAATATCAATTGAGATGTTTCAACAAACAGATGCAGCGCTGGAGGTGCTCACTTGTCTATGCCAAGAAATATGGAGGACAGCTTCCTGGCCAACTGACTGGAAGAGATCCATATTTATACCTATTCCCAAGAAAGGTGATCCAACCGAATGTGGAAATTATAGAACAATATCATTAATATCACACACAAGCAAAATTCTGCTGAAGATCATTCAAAAACAGCTGCAGCAGTATATCGACAGGGAACGGCCAGAAATTCAGGCCAGTTTCAGAAGAGGACGTGGAACCAGGGATATCATTGCTGATGTCGGATGGATCCTGGCTGAAAGCAGAGGATACCAGAAGGATGTTTACCTGTGTTTTATTGATTATGCAAAGGCATTCAACTGTGTGGATCATAACAAACTATGGGTAACGCTGCGAAGAATGGGAATTTCAAAACACTTAATTGTGCTCTTGAGGAGCCTTTACAAAAATCAAGAGGCAGTTGTTCGGACAGAACAAGGGGATACTGATTGGTTTAAAGTCAGGAAAGGTATGCATTAGGGTTGTATTCTTTCACCATACCTATTCAATCTGTATGCTGAGCAAATAATACGAGGAGCTGGACTAAATGAAGAAGAATGGGGCATCAGGATAGGAGGAAGACTCATTAACAACCTGCGTTATGCAAATGACACAACATTGCTTGCTGAAAGTGAAGAGGACTTGAAGCACTTACTGATGAAGATCAAAGGCCACAGCCTTCAGTATGGATTACACCTCAACATAAAGAAAACAAAAATCCTCACAACTGGACCGATGAGCAACAACATGATAAACGGAGAAGAGACTGAAGTTGTCAAGGATTTCATTTTACTTGGATCCACAATCAACAGTCATGGAAGCAGCAGTGAAGAAATCAAAAGACGCATTGCATTGGGCAAATCTGCTGCAAAGGACCTCTTCAAAGTGTTGAAGAGCAAAGATGTCACCCTGAAAACTAAGGTGTGCCTGACCCAAGCCATGGTATTTTCAATCGCCTCATATGTATGTGAAAGCTGGACAGTGAATAAGGAAGACCGAAGGAGAACTGACGCCTCTGAATTGTGGTGGTGGTGAAGAATATTGAATATACCATGGGCTGCCAAAAGAACGAACAAATCTGTCTTGGAAAAAGTGCAGTCAGGATGCTCCTTAGAAGCAACGATGGCGAGACTGCATCTTACATACTTTCGACATGTTGTCAGGAGGGATCAGTCCCTGGAGAAGGACATCATGCTTGGCAGGTACAGCGTCCGCAGAAAAGAGGAAGACCCTCAATGAGGTGGACTGACACAATGGCTGCAACAATGAGCTCAAGCATAACAAGGATTGTAAGGATGGCGCAGGACCGGGCAGTGTTTCGTTCTGTTGTGCATAGGGTGGCTATGAGTCGGAACCAACTCGACGGCACCTAACAACAACAACGTGATGTTAATGAAGCAGCGTTAAAGGCAGTTATGTTAATGAGGCAGGACTCAATCTACAAGATTAGGTTGTATCTTGAGTCAATCTTTTTTGAGATATAAAAGGGAGAAGCAGCAGAGAGACAGAGGCACTTCTTACTACCAAGAAAGCAGAGACAGAAGCAGAGCATGTCCTTTGGACCCAAGGTTCCTGCACTGAGAAGCTCCTAGACAAGAGGAAGATTGATAACAAGGACCTTCTTCCAGAGACAACAGAGAGAGAAAGCCTTCTCCTGGAGCTGATGCTCTGAATTTACACCTCTAGCCTACTAGACTGTGAGAGAATAAACTTCTGTTCGTTGAAGCCATTTGTGATATTTCTGTTATAGCAGCACTAGATGACTAAGACATATATGTATTGCAAATATCTTCTTCTACCTCAGTGATTATCCTTTTTACTCTTTTAATAGTGTCCTTTAATGAATAGATGTTCTTGGTCTTAATGATGCCCAGTATATCAATCTTCTCTTTTATGTTTAGTGCTTTTGGAGTTCTGATTAAGTAATTTTTGCAAATACCTACGTCATAAAGATATTAAAAAAAAAAAAAATTTTTTTTTTTAAAGATATTCTCCTGTGTAACCTTTTAGAAGATTTATTGCTTTATCTTTCACATTGAGATCTAAAACTCATATGGAAGTGATTTTTACATGTGGTATAAGATAGGAATCAAGATTCATTTTTTAAAAATTCAAGTTGTATATTCAATTGTATATTCAGGACCCTTTATTTAAGGTGGGGGAAGACCCTTTTCCCATGCATTCTCATGGCAACTTTGAATTTAATCAAGTATCAATCTTTCTGTGGTTTCCACTCTGTTCCACTGGCCTATATATCCATCTTATGCCAGTTCCAGTCTGTCATGTTTACTGTAGCTTTATAAGTTGATATTTAGTAGCATAAATTCTTCAAATTTGTTTCTATTCTTCAAGACTGTCAGTTATTCTTGAGCCTTAGCATATATATTTTAGAATCATCTTATCAACTTAAAGAAAGAAAAAAAGCTTCCATCACTTTTTTAAGTTTTTGTTTTAAACTTATTGGGGTGAAATTCACATAGTGTAACATTAACCATTTTAAAGTGAACAATTCAGCAGCATTTAATGTAGTCACGATGTTGTACAACCACCACCTCTACTTAGTTCCAAAACATTTCTATACCTCCAAAGTCTTCCCACACCCATTAAGCAGTTTCTCCCCATTTCCCCTGTCCCTATTCCCTGGCAACCACCAATCTATGTTCTGTCTCTACGGATTTAACCTATTCTGAATATTTAATGTAAATGGAACATGATATGTGATCTTGTGATCTTGGTTTCTTTCAATTACCATAATGTTTTAAGGTTCATCCACTTACTTTGTCACATGTATCAATACTTCATTCCTTTTAATAGATGAATTATATTCCATTGTATGTATATACCACAATTTGTTTATCTGGCTCCAGGATTTTGATTGACATTACATTACATTAAAAAAAAAAAAAAACTGTTGTGATTTTGACTGGGATTGCATTGGATCTACAGATCAATTATGCTAGGGAAATTATATTAAGTCTTCCAACTTCACATATGGTATATATTCCCATTTATTTACATCCTTCTCTCAGAAATGTTTTTGTAGTTTTCTCTGTAGAGATCACATGTATTATTTGTTAAGACTTATTTCTAGGTATTTGATGTTTTCAATGGTACTGTAAAAACAATCACTTTAAAATTTAATTGCATAATTGTTCACTGATAGTACATAGAAATATAATTGATTTTTTGTATTTTGATCTTGCTAAATTCACTTACTAATTCTAATGGCTTATCCACAACTTTTTGGTTTTGTACATACACAATAATGAAATCCAGGAATAATGACGGTTTTATTTGTTCTTGGAACAGTGTTATCTTGTTGTATTTTAATATGTCCAACTTCCGTCTCCCTAGAGATTGCAAAAAGCTCAAGGTCACAGTTTTTGTTTTTTTCCTAGTCCTGTATGTCCTATGCAAGAAATACGTAAATGCTCCAAAAGAAAAAAATGGAAGAGAAGGTCTGGGTTACCTTACATGTTTCCCTTCTCTATGTGATCTTAGCCCCTTGACTCTAGATGTCCAATACCTCTACATTCTGCCAAAGTCAGAAATTGAAGTCAAAAGTATACATTCTTTATGGATATATACAAATGAAATAAAAATACAAAAATATGCAGGGGACTGATATTCACTGACTTCAGGATAGTAATTCCTTTTGGGTAGGGAAAGAAAGAAAAATGGAGGTAGAGTTCATCAGTAATATTTTCCAACTTTATTTCCTAAAGTTTGAAAATATGACAAAATGTTAATATCAGTAGAAACTAGGCGATGAGCACATTATTTTGTTTATTCTTTATATGTTTAAATATTTCATAATTAAAGAAATACAATCATATACAGTCAAGAGAAAGAAGCCCAGGTAGCACAGAAGTTAAAGCATTTGGCTGCTAACTGAAAGGTCAACAGTTTGAACTCACTAGCCGCTCTGCAGGAGAAAGATGTGGCAATCTGCTTTCGTAAAGATTTACAACCTTGGAAACCCTACGGGGCAGTTCTACTCTGTCCTATAGGGTCACTATGAGTCGGAATTGACTCGATGTCAGTGAGTTTAGTTTTTTTGGTTTATAGTCAAGAGGGCACATAATATATGGTATAAAAGGCAATAGGAACTCCGTTATGTATCAAGAGGTGTTCCTGAAGAGATGATTCCTACTGTGAACTAGACAGCCACTCCACAAAGTGTATGCTATAAATATCTTCCTAGGCTTTTCCTTACATACTTACCATTTATAATAGCAACAAACTAAAAACATTATATATCTAGTTTCGTGGGTTCTCTCTGCTTATTGTTGTTAGGTGCTGTCAAGTTGGTTCTAACTCATAGCGACCCTATAGGACAGAGTAGAACTGCCCCATATGGTTTCCAAGGAATGGCTGATGGATGAGAACTGCTGACCTTTTGATCAGCAGCCGAACTCTTAACCACTACGCCACCAGGGCTCCTCTCTCTGCTCAACATCCTTAATGTTCATCCCCTCTTTCCCAACCCCCACTGCTACTGACTTAGTGGATGCATGGTTTCTTTCTGGAATGATGAAAATTTTCTGGACCTCATGGTGATGACTGCACAACCCTGCAGATACACTAAAAAATCTTTGAATTATACACTTTAAATGAGTGAATTGCATGGTATGTCAATTATATCTCAATAAAGTTGTTTCTGTGTGTGTATGTGTTTTTAAGAATGCACTCATCTTTACAATGAGAACAACAACAAAAAAAGTAGCTGCTGAGGCTACCAAACACCTCATGTGGATTTAGTACCTTGGTTTGGAAGTTTAGGGTCACAGTTTCACAGGACATCCCAGTTAACTGGCCTAATAACATGCCTAGTGCTTCTGTTCTACCTCCTGGAGTCCTGGAGGCACAGTGATTAAAAGCTTGACTGCTAACCAAAAGGTCGGCAGTTCAAATCCACCAGCCACTCCTTGGAAACCCTATTCGAAAGTTCTTCTCTGTCCTATAGGGTCACTATGAGTGGGAATCAAGTCGACAGCAACAGGTTTGATTGTGTTTTGTTTTTTGTATTCTACTTCCTAGTTCGTTGCATAGTGCCTGAAGTCTTAAAAGCTTGCAAGCAGCCAACCTAGACCCAATTGGTCTCTATTCACCCGGATCAACAGAAGAAGAAGAACAGTCAGAAACAGGAGAAGAATATAGAGTGTGAGGCTAATTGTCTCCACATACAAATGCCTCCTTTGCCAAGAGACCAGAACTGGATGGTGGCCGGCTACCATTACTGAATGTTTTGATTAAAGGTTCTATAGAAGAATCCTTATCAAAAGGGGGAAGATGAAGAACAGAATTTAAAATTCTCACAGACTCGGGACTTTCTGGAGCTATGGAGGATGGATGAACCCCTAAAACTACTGTCTTGAGATAATCTTTAAACCTTAAACAAAAATATCCCCTGAAATCATCTTAAAACCAAACAATACTTCAGCTTAATTACTGAAGAATATCTGTCTTGAGAACTACACTTTTAAAACTATCTATATGGGATCAACTTGACAACAGTAAATCAAAAGATTAGATAGGAACCTTAGGGGGCAGTGAGTTTATGTTAACAGGGGAAGAACAAGTCAGAAAAGGAGGGTAAGAATAGTTGTACAACTCACAGAATGTAATCAATATCACTGAATTTTACACGTAGAAACTGCTGAACTGGTGAAGGTTTTCTGTGTTTATTCCCAACAACAACAAAATAAAATATTTTAAAAAGGAATGGACTCATCACCTTTCCAGCCCTCCTCATCCTTCCCCTATATAGTATCAATACCAAAATATGTGCATTTCCCCAAATATCCCATGCTGCTTCACATCTGTATCTTCTTTTCTCCCAGTTGGATTTAAAACACACATACATATATCTTCTTCTATCCTACCTTCCCTGCTAATATCTTACTGGGACATTCCTGTTCATTCCTTAACACCCAGTTCAAGTGATCCTTCTCTCTGCAGCCTTTCCTAATACAGCTAGCCATGAATTGATCACATCAAACTTATTACCTACTATTATACCTCTATTATTGCACTGCTATATAATGTAGCCATTACTCATCTCTAAGCTTGTCATACCATGCTGGCTTGCATGTTGCTGTGATGCTGAAAGCTATGCCACAAGTATTTCAAATACCAGCAAGGTCACCCATGGTGCACAGGTTTAAGCAGAGCTTCTTGACTAAAGCAGACTAGGAAGACCTGGTGATCTATATCTGAAAAAACTGGCCAGTGAAATCCTTATGAATAACAGCAGAACACTGTCTCATATAGTACTGGAAGATGCACCTCTAAGTTTGGAAGGCAAATCAAAATATGCCTAAGGAAGAGCTACCTCCTCAAAGTAGAGTCAACTTTAATGACGTGGATGGAGTAAAGCTTTCAGGACCTTCATTTGCTAATGTGACAGGACTCAAAATGAGAAGCAGCAGCTGCAAACTTTCATTAACAATAGGAACATGGAATGTATGAAGTATGACTCCAGGAAAATTTGAAGTAGTCAAAAAAAGAAATGGAATGCACAAACATCAATAACCTAGGCATTAGTGAGCTGAAATGGACTGGTATTGGCCATTTTCAACCAGACAATTACATGGTCTACTATGCCAGGAATTACAAATTGAAGAGGAATGGTGTCATATTCATTATCAAAAAGAACATCTCAAGGTCTATCCTGAAGTATAAAGCTGTCAGTGATAGGATAATATCCATATGCCTACAAGAAGACAGTTAATATGACTATTAGTCAAACTTATGCACCAACCACTAAGGCCAAAGATGACAAAATGGAAGATTTTTACCAACTTTTTCCACACCCTGAAACTGATCAAACATGCGATCAAGATGCATTGATAATTACTGGTGATTGGAATGCAAGAGTTGGAAACAAAGGATCAATAGTTGAAAAATATGGCCTCGTACAAAACCATGTCAGAGATTGCACAGTATAATTTTGCAAGACCAATGACCTATTCATTGGCAATACCTTTTTTCAACAACATAAATAGTGACCATACTCATGGACCTCGCCAGATGGAATAAACAGGAATCAAATCAACTACATCTGTGGAAAGGGATGATGGAGAAGCTCAATATCATCAGTCAGAACATGGCCAGGTCCCAGCTGCAGAACTATTAATTGCTCACATGCAAGTTCAAGTTGAAGCTGAACAAAATTAAAACAAGACCATAAGATCCAAAGTATGACTTTGAGTATAAAGCCAAACCAAATCTGTTGCTGTCAAGTCAATTCGAACTCATAGAGACCCTATAGGACACAACAGAACTGCCCCATAGGGTTTCCAGGGAGCAGCTGGTGGATCTGAACTGCCAATGTTTTTGTTAGCAGCCATAGCTCTTAACCACAGTGCCACTAGTACCCCAACCTGAGTATATCCCACTTGAATTTAAAGACCATCTCAAGAATAGATCTGATACATTGAACACTAATGACCAAAGACCAGATGAGTTGTGCGATGACATCAAGGACATCATACATGAAGAAAGCAAAAGGTCATCAAAAAGACAGGAAAGAAAGAAAAGATCAAAATGGAAGTCAGAAGAGACTCTGAAACTTGCTCTTGAAAACAGAGTAGCTAAAACAAATGGAAGAAATGATGAAGTAAAAGAGCTGAACAGATGATATAAAGGGCAGCTTGAGAAGACAAAACAAAGTATTATGATGAAATGTGCAAAGACCTGGAGTTAGAAAACCAAAAGGGAAGGACATACTTGGTATTTCTCAAGCTGGAAGATCTGAAGAAAAAATTCAAGCCTGAAGTTGCAATACTGAAGGATTCTATGGGAAAAAATTTAATGATGCAGGAAGCATCAAAAGAAGATGGAAAATACACAGAGTCATTTACCAAAAAGAATTGGTAGACGTTCAGCCATTTCAGGAGGTAGCATATGATCAAGAACCAATGGAACTGCAGGAAGAAGTCTGAGCTGCACTGAACGCATGGCAAGAAACAAGTCTCCAGGAATTGATGGAATACCAATTGAGATGTTTCAGCAAACAAATGCAATGCTGGAAGCACTCACTTGTCTATGCCAAGAGATTTGGAAGAGAGCTACCTGGTCAACCAACTGGAAGAGACCCCTATCTGTGCCCATGCCAAAGAAAGGTGATTCAACAGAATACGGAAATTATTGAACAATATCATTAACATCACACACAAGTAAAATTCTGCTGAAGATAATTCAAAAACAGTTGCAGTCGTATATTGATAGGGAACTGCCAGAAATTGAACCCAGATTCAGAAGAGGACGTGACACTGCTGGTGTCAGGTGGATTTCGGCTGAAAGCCTAGAATACCAGAAAGATGTTTACCTGAGGTTTTTTGATTATATGAAGGCATTCAACTGCGTGGATCATGACAAATTATGGATTACATTGCAAGGAATGGGAATTCCAGAACACTTTTGGGGCTCATGTGGAACCTGTACATACACCAAGAGGCAGTCATTCGTACATAACAAAGGGATACTGCATGGTTTAAAATCAGAAAAGTTTGTGTCAGGGTTGTATCCTTTCACCATATTCAATCTGTATGCTGAGCAAATAATCTGAGATGCTAAACTATATGAAGAAGAATGTGGCATCAGGATTGGAGGAAGACTCATTAACAACCTGCGTTGTGCAGATGACACAAACTTGCTTCCTCAAAGTGAAGAGGACTTGAAGCACTTATTGATGAAGATCAAAGACTACAGCTTTCAGTATGGATTACACCTTAACATAAAGAACACAAAAATCTTCATAACGGATCCAATGAGCAACATCATAACAAACGGAGAAAAGAATGAAGTTGTCAAGGACTTAATTTTACCACAATCAATGCCCATGGAAGCAGCAGTCAAGAAATCAAATGACACATTGCATCGGGCAAATCTGCTGCAAAAGAGCTCTTTAAAGCATTAAACAGCAAAGATAAAAACGACATGATCTTATCAATTGATGCAGAAAAGGCATTTGACAAAGTCCAACACCATTTTATGATAAAAACTCTCAGCAAAATAGGAATTGAAGGAAAATTCCTCAACATAATAAAGGGCATCTATACAAAGCGAACAGCCAACATCATTCTAAATGGAGAGAGCCTGAAAGCATTTCCCTTGAGAACAGGAACCAGACAAGGATGCCCTTTATCACTGCTCTTATTCAACATCATGCTAGAGGTCCTAGCCAGAGCAATTAGGCTAGACAAAGAAATAAAGGGCATCCGGATAGGCAAGGAGGAAGTAAAATTATCTCTATTTGCAGATGACATGATCTTATACATAGAAAACCCTAAGGAATCCTCCAGAAAACTACTGAAACTAATAGAAGAGTTTGGCAGAGTCTCAGGTTATAAGATAAACATACAAAAATCACTTGGATTCCTCTACATCAACAAAAAGAACATCAAAGAGGAAATAACCAAATCAATACCATTCACAGTAGCCCCCAAGAAGATAAAATACTTAGGAATAAATCTTACCAAAGATCTAAAAGACCTATACAAAGAAAACTACAAAGTACTACTGCAAGAAACTAAAAAGGGCCTACATAAGTGGAAAAACATACCTTGCTCATGGATAGGAAGACTTAACATAGTAAAAATGTCTAGTCTACCAAAAGCCATCTATACATACAATGCACTTCCGATCCAAATTCCAATGACATTTTTTAATGTGATGGAGAAACAAATCACCAACTTCATATGGAAGGGAAAGAACCCCCGGATAAATAAAGCATTACTGAAAAAGAAGAAGAAAGTGGGAGGCCTCACTCTACCTGATTTTAGAACATATTATAAAGGCACAGTAGTCAAAACACCCTGGTACTGGTACAACAACAGGCACACAGACCAATGGAACAGAATTGAGAACCCAGATATAAATCCATCCACATATGAGCAGCTGATATTTGACAAAGGCCCAGTGTCAGTTAATTGGGGAAAAAATAGTCTTTTTAACAAATGGTGTTGGCATAACTAGATATCCATTTGCAAAAAAATGAAACAGGACCCATACCTCACCCCATGCACAAAAACTAACTCCAAGTGGATCAAAGACCTAAACATAAAGACTAAAACGATAAAGATCAGGAAAGAAAAAACAAGGACAACCTTAGGAGCCCTAATACAAGGCATAAACAGAATACAAAACATTACCAAAAATGATGAAGAGAAACAGATAACTGGGAGCTCCTAAAAATCAAACACCTATGCTCATCTAAAGACTTCACCAAAATAGTAAAAAGACCACCTACACATTGGGAAAGAATTTTCAGCTATGACATCTCTGACCAGCGCCTGATCTCTAAAATCTTTATGATTCTGTTAAAACTCAACCACAAAAAGACAAACAACCCAATCAAGAAGTGGACAAAGGATATGAACACGCACTTCACTAAAGAAGATATTCAGGCAGCTAACAGATACATGAGAAAATGCTCTCGATCATTAGCCATTAGAGAAATGCAAATTAAAACTACGATGAGATTCCATCTCACACCAACAAGGCTGGCATTAATCCAAAACACACAAAATAATAAATGTTGGAGAGGCTGCGGAGAAATTGGAACTCTTATACATTGCTGGTGGGAATGTAAAATGGTACAACCACTTTGGAAATCTATCTGGCGTTATCTTAAACAGTTAGAAATAGAACTACCATACAACCCAGAAATCCCACTCCTCGGAATATACCCTAGAGAAATAAGAGCCTTTACACGAACAGATATATGCACACCCATGTTTATTGCAGCTCTGTTTACAATAGCAAAAAGCTGGAAGCAACCAAGGTGTCCATCAACGGATGAATGGTTAAATAAATTGTGGTCTATTCACACAATGGAATACTATGCTTCGATAAAAAACAGTGACGAATCTGTGAAACATTTCATAACATGAAGGAACCTGGAAGGCATTATGCTGAGTGCAATTAGTCAGAGGCAAAAGGACAAATATTGTATAAGACGACTATTATAAGATCTTGAGAAATAGTATAAACTGAGAAGAACACATACTTTTGTGGTTACGAGGCGGGGAGGGAGGGAGGGCGGGAGGGGGTTATTTACTGATTAGTTAGTAGATGAGAACTACTTTAGGTGAAGGGAAGGACAATACTCAATACATGGAAGGTCAGCTCAGCTGGACTGGACCAAAAGCAAAGAAGTTTCCGGGATAAACTGAATGCTTCAAAGGTCAGCGAAGCAAGGGCGGGGGTTTGGGGACTATGGCTTAAGGGGACTTCTAAGTCAATTGGCAAAATAATTCTATTATGAAAACATTCTGCATCCCACTTTGAAATGTGGCGTCTGGGGTCTTAAATGCTAACAAGCGGCCATCGAAGATGCATCAATTGGTCTCAACCCACCTGGAGCAAAGGAGAATGAAGAACACCAAGGTCACACGATAACTATGAGCCCAAGAGACAGAAAGGGCCACATGAACCAGAGACTTACATCATCCTGAGACCAGAAGAACTAGATGGTGCCCGGCCACAATCGATAACTGCCCTGACAGGGAGCACAACAGAGAACCCCTGAGGGAGCAGGAGATCAGTGGGATGCAGACCCCAAATTCTCATAAAAAGACCAGACTTAATGGTCTGACTGAGACTAGAGGAATCCTGGCGGTCATGGTCCCCAAACCTTCTGTTGGCCCAGGACAGGAACCATTCCCGAAAACAACTCATCAATCATGGAAGGGACTGGACAATGGGTTGGAGAGAGATGCTGATGAAGAGTGAGCTACTTGTATCAGGTGGACACTTGAGACTGTGTTGGCATCTCCTGTCTGGAGGGGAGACAGGAGGGTAGAGACGGTTAGAAACTGGCAAAATTGTCACGAAAGGAGAGACTGAAAGGAGGGAGCAGGCTGACTCATTAGGGGGAGAGTAAGTGGGAGTATGGAGTAAGGTGTATATAAGCTTGTATGTGACAGACTGACTTGATTTGTAAACTTTTACTTAAAGCACAATAAAAATTATTTAAAAAAAAAAGCAAAGATATCACCTTGAAAACTAAGGTCTGCCTGACTCAAGCCATGGCATTTTCAATCACCTCATATATATGGAAAAACTGGACAATGATTAGGAAGGCTGTAGAAAAACTGATGCACTTGAATTATGGTGCTAGTGAATATTGAATACACCACGGACTGCCAGAAGAACAAACAAATCTGCCTTGGAAGAAGTACAGCCAGAATGCTCCTTAGAGGCAAGGATATTGAGACTTTGTTTCACTTACTTTGGACATGTTATGAGGAGGGACCAGTCCCTAGAAAAAGACATCATGCTTGGTAAAGCAGAGGGTCAGTAAAAAAGAGCACAACCCTCAACAAGATGGGTTGACACAGTGGCTGCTCAAACACAGCAACGATTGTGAGGATGGTGCAGGACTGGCCAGTGTTTTGTTCTGTTGTACATAGGTTGCTATGAGTCCAAATCAACTCGATGGCACCTGCCTTGGCTCACTAGTGCTGCTTTAACAAAAATACTACAAGTTGATGGCTTTTACAAAAAGAGATTTATTCTCCCACGGTCTAGGACACTTAAAGTCTGAATTCAGGGTGCCAGCTCCAGCGTAAGGCTCTCTCTCTCTTTCGGCTCTGGAGGAAGGGCCTTGCCATCAATCTTCCCCTGATCTAGGAGCTTCTCAGCGCAGGGACCCTGGGTCCAAAGGATGAGTGCTCCCAGTTCTACTTTCTTGGTGGTATGACGTCCCCGTGTCTCTCTGTTTGCTTCTCTTTTAAGTCTCAAAAAAGATTATCTTAACACACAACCTAATCTTATACATTGAGTCCTGCCTCATTAACATAACTGCCTCTAATCCTGCCTTATTAACATCATAGATGTAGGATTTACAACACATGGGAAAATTACATCAGGTGACAAAATAGTGGACAATCATACAATACTGGGAATCACGGAGTAGCCAAGTTGACACACATTTTTGGGGGACACAATTCAATCCATAACAGCACCTAAGAACAACAACATATAATGTGGCACTCACAGGCCTGCTCTCCCCAGTTAAACACTGTGAGTTCTTTGAGAGAAGAAGCCATGTTTAGTTTACTTTTATTTTTATAATATCCGGGAGTTAGATGATATTTGTTTGCAAAGAATATATGTGCCCAAGTTATCTCAACCAAAAGGATATTTGCTAGAAGAATAAGCAAAATCAGATAAAAACAAAGTTCAAGAAATATAACTAGGCCTCAGGCATCATCTTTCAGGTAAACTAGAAAGTTGTCATGCAGTGCTTTTCTCTATCCTCTCTCTAGGATGATGTCTTCAGAGTGATCTCTTCTTTTTAAATATAGACCCACACGGCTGCATGTGTCCAAATATACAGAACTTAAGGCTACAGAGCCCACCTTAAAGCCTCAGAACCCACCACTATTTAACTGACTTGGTCTCAGCTTCTAGAAGATAAATTCTCACTGGTTTTTCCCAAACTAGGGATCTGTCTTCCCTGGGTCAGGAATCCATCTCATCCCAAAGGAGCAGTATCACAATACCCTCCTATGTCCAAGGCTTCAACAGAGGCTCTGAGTGAAACAGATTCTCTAAGAAGGAAGTGTGGCTGGGGAGACAAAGGCTAGCATCTCTAGCACTTCCAACTCTTGGCACAGTGCTGGGAAAACAGTAGATGTTGAATAAATGTTTGGATTTAATTGAATGTATCTATCTCCCCATGACCTTTTGTGTTTCTACAAGAAAGAACCCATGTAATTTTTAAAAAATGTTTTAATGCTATCAAAATCGTTGGCACATAACACACTCATTACTGAATTAATGAAAGAATATATTAAGATTCCCCTCCTCACAATCTTAAAAGGCCAGGGAACTTTTCTAAGGTTACTCAGGACCCAGGAAAACCTAATGGCTGATCTGACTCTCTCAAAATGGAAACCGAAAGGAAGAAACCCCCTCCACAGCATAAAAACTGACCCAAGTTAAAACAGTCTGATCAGAACAACCTGAAATTTTTTGGAAGTCCTTTACATATGGTTGTTATTTACACAGAACTACCTGAATTCCTCCCACAAGCTAAGAACTATCTGACTCATCTGTTTTAAATTTTTTAATTTAGGAGAATTCTAAAGAATTCAGGTGACTTAAAATTCCTCCTTGAACTTCCCCAGTTAACTAGTACGACAGGGGAAAAAAATATCCACCAAAAATTATTGAATTCTTCCTCCATCGCACCCGTGCGTTAACATTCCTCATTTCAGAAAAGTATAAATATACCCTATCACCAAATTAATAATCACCTTATAAATAAGTAACAGGGTACCGTGACATCTAGCTTCATGACTTAGAGTTGGTGGGTTCTATTGGCCAACAGTCTCTATATTATACTTTTTAAATAAAGGTATCACATAATAAAGCGATAGTTTAGATTTCTTTAATCATTTTCCAAGAATTATTCTATAAAGCTTTCTTTTCTTTTTAACAGCTTTATTGAGATTATGTGATTTATTGAGATATAATTACATGCCATAGAATTCACTCATTTAAAGTGCATGTCAATGTTTTCAGTATAGAGAGTTGTGTAACCACCATCACAATCTAATTTTAGGGCATTTTTATTTAAACATTTTTTAAAATAATACTTTAAAACAGAAAAAAAAAGCTGAGGTCACACGAGGACTGGATTTTCTTCTAAGGGTAGATGGAAATTTGGGCAAGTTTTGAGTAGAGAAATACTGTATCTAATTTCCATTTAAAAAAAAAAAGATTTCTCTAGTTACAGAGACTATAGGCTATACGTGGCAAGAGCAGAAAAAGGAGTATCAATAAGTAAACTGTGGCAGCACCTCTGGAGAGTTATGATGGTAGCTTGGATTGTTTTCTGCAGCTGGAGAATGGTTAAATGAATTACAGTAAATGCATATAACAGAATATGATATAACAAATCAACTCGTTGCCGTCGAGTCAATTCCGACTCACAGCAACCATGTAGAACTGCCCTGTAGGGTTTCCTAGGGACAGGTGATAGATTCGAACTGCCAGCCTTTTGGTTAGCAGCCAAGCTCTTTAACCACTGTGCCACCAGGGCCCCAGAATATGATATAGCTATTATAAATGATGTTAAAGATTACATAGTAACACAGAAAAATGTTTACCACATATTAAACATAAACAAAGCAGGTTATAAAAGTAGACTATTGTCTGAGTCATGATGTTTATTCATCCATGCATAGTATGATGGTATTTTGTAAAATATTATATGCATAGAATATTAAAGCTGGAAGAGACTTAAAGCTCATCTAGTCCACCAAGACCAGGAAAGTCACATGACTTACTTGGCCCAGCAGGGAACTGAATACAGATATTCTGATTCTCAATCTAAGGCTCATTCCATCTCACCCATGGTCTCTCCCCTACACTGTATTTCAGAACTACTTACACTTTTGCTAATTCGGTATTCAAAAGGGAAATTAAAGCTAACAGCATCTTTTCTTTTATTCATATCATTAAAAAAAAAAAACAAAAACTCCAAACCCAACCCATCGCCATCGAGTTGATTCCAACTCATAGTGAGTTCCCCTATAGGACGAAGTAGAACTGCCCCATAGGGTTTCCAAGGAGCAGCTGGTAGATTCAAACTGCCAACCTTTTGTTAGCAGCCGAGCTCTTAACCACTGCACCACCAGGGCTCATAACATGTAATAAATCTGCTTAAATCTAGACTTTTTTTTAATTAATCTGCAGTAGACTGAAACTGTCCAAATTAGAAAAAAAGGATAGGCAGGATCTCAAAATAAGCAAAATAAAAAAGGCTAAAATGTGATACTTTTTAAAGAAGCAATATAAATATTTACAGAATTCTTTATATGAATCAAGTCACTGAGTATAAATAGTTAAATACACTACATGTCAGCATACATTGCAAAAACGTCTATGGGCCTTGAATTTGTCACGGAAATAACATTCTTGGGTAACAAAACACTGTCTCTGTGACACCAGTAACCATTATTCTTTAGAAACAGCAGGTTTCCCTCACTGTGATGTTAGACCAAGAAGGCCAGAAGGCAGCTGCTCCTTCTGGAAACTAAAGAGCCCAACCTCCTCCTTTCTATGGCAACGTAACTTAGCTCTTCACTGTCTGACCTACAGAAAAAAGCCTGCTTTTAATAAACCATAAATTACTTGAATGCAGCCTGAATTATGTAAAAAATCTATATATTATTTTTATCTTAAAATCTTTTATCTTAAATCTGAGGTTCAAACTCACAAAAAGATCACTTTATAAATGCATTTATATCATTATTCTCCTTCAGAGGACTGGAAAAGAAATTCATGGACTTGGACAAAACAGACTCCTCTTATGGTTTTGGAAGATCTGAGGTGGTGAGAAAGGTGCAAGCTGAGAAAATGGGGCATCTCCCTGAAGCTTTCTGCAGGACAGAAAAAAAATTAAAAATTTGTGAGAGATTGTTTATTACTATAGTAGTTAACTGGACATTAAAAAGTGAAATAAAGATGAGATCTTACTGGACACTAATGAAATCTATTTGAAATTTACGGTCTTTGCTATAAAAACTTATTGAATTTGTATACTAAATTAGGTCAAATAGAAAAGAGAAAAGATTTGTCACAGGTATAGAGTGCATGACCAATAAAATCAAGTCAGCTATAAGAAAGAATGTTTATAAATATGGGGGTGAGTTGCCTCAATATTTTTATAATTTTATGTGCATTATTTTTCACATCTTAAAGCTGCCCAAGTATAGAAAATACAAGACTTCAATAACAGTTACTAGCATGATTTGCTTTTATTACCTTTCTGTTCAAGACCCTTGTTTCCCCTTGTAGCATGTCAAATTGCCCCCAAAGCCATATTATACAGCAGAGAAATGTTGTTCACACTTCACTGGCTATTGATTTACTTTATTTATTGGCACAAAATCAGCTTGAGATAAACATTTTGTCCCCCATTTCCACTACTGTAAGCGGTATACTTCACTGCAAGATAGGTAAGCCCAAATGTGCAGGGTCACAATTTGACATGGCTTTCTAATCAATGTGTGAAAAATTATCTAATGAATAATGGGTTGCACATTTCCACAAACAAATTAACCAGGGTGAGACTGAAACTAATGATTATATTTATCTAATGTAATTTCACATCTGTTACTAGTGGTAGTAATTTTTTTCTCTTTCATCCATGGTGTCCTCAAAATTACAACTTAGCTTTTCAAATACAGTTACAGGGCATCAGTTTAACCAGAAAATAGACAATTTTGTGGAATTTTTTTTGAATGCCAGTGCCCCTGAGAAATATGATACCATTATACAAAATTTGGGAATCCAGACACTTCTTGATCATTACCTTTGTTATGTTTTTATACTATTACCTGTCCACTTAATTTCATAGTCTATGGGTCAACTTTCATCATTTAGTCTCAT
Organism: Elephas maximus indicus; assembly: GCF_024166365.1. NCBI lineage: Eukaryota > Metazoa > Chordata > Mammalia > Proboscidea > Elephantidae > Elephas > Elephas maximus. The sequence goes on from NC_064820.1 coordinate 82,372,212, forward strand.
ATGGAGCAAAATTACCCCATTTTACCACTGTAAGACCATCCTTAATTTTACCTGTCCTTGTAATAATGTATTTATACTGACTTAAAACAGATTTTTTTTTTCTAAGTAGAAACTGTTTCCAACTAAGGAAAAAGTGAAGTTCTAAATACTTAAAAAAAAAAAAAAAGTCATTGTTCTAAATTTTACTTGGAACTTAGGATATCTAAGGCTCCCAGGAAGTCCACAGAAGCGTATTCAGTGTGAATGTACCAAGGCTGCTTTTGGCCACAACTGGAAACATATTTCTATGGAAAGAGCATACATGATTTAAACCAAGAACACCTCTCTTTAGCCATGTCTCTCATTCTCCTGCCACCTGCCAGAGAGTTTAGGGAGACCACCAATTTAAGATACTGCTTGTTGGCACCCATAGCTCGAGGAAGGGGCTTTAAAGGGTAGAGCCTAAGATAAAGAGGGAACTTCACATGCTGAAAAGGTGAAGAGCTCTGAGAGTAGGAGGCACTTGTTGGAGTACATACCAGGGGTACTTCTTGGCCCTAGGCTTGCCTCCCTATCCAGATAGACCTTAGCCTAATTCTGAAACCAAATCCTCTGATTGTAATAAAAGGCTCCAGTGATTTGTAATACAAGGTTTCAATTACTGGAAATTAGGCTCTGATAATCTAGAAGTGGCATACAAGCACCGAACTAAAGAGTTCCCTGATAAATTTTTACCTGTGTGGGGAATTCTTTGGTTAGGTTCACTATGCAGAAAAAGCGAAGAACTGAAACATATCTCCTGATCTTTGGAAAGAAAAAACAGCCATTTAAAGCAGCCAAAACCCACACCAAACCCACTGCCATCAAGTCAATTCTGACTCATAGCGACCCTATAGGACAGAGTAGAACTGCCCCGTAGAGTTTCCAAGGAGCACCTGGTGGACTCAAACTGTCGACCTCTTGGCTAGCAGCTGTAGCACTTAACCACTACGTCACCAGGGTTTCCATTTAAAGAAGCAGTTCCTAAAATTTGAGTTCTCAAACTTTCTTGGACTCTTGAAAATTACTGAGGACCTCAAAGAGCTTTTTGTTTGTGGGTTATATCTATTAATAGTTACCATATTAGAAATTAAAACTGAGAAATTTTTTAAAATATTAATTTAAAAATAGCAAATATAAACCCATTACATGTTAACATAAATAATATATTTTATGAAAAATAACAATTTCCCAAAACAAACAAAAAACTCAATGAGAAGACTGTCTTAATAGAACATGGTTAGATTTTCATAAATGTGCCTGCCTTCAATTTGTCACCAGAGGTTGACTTTGATTAAAGTATATGAAGAAAATCTGGCCCCAGACAGAGACATAGTTGGAAAAGAGAAGTTATTTTAACAGTCTTTTTGAATAATTGTGGATATTCTGCTTTGATAATAAACCAAAATGTGTTGATGGATAGTTTCGTAAAGGTAAGTTACAATATGGAATCTGAAACTGTATCAATGAACTTTTCATACTCTAAACGCATTAAAAATCTATTGGTGTATCTTGCACTTTGAATGGCTCTTTTACCCATGCATGATTTTGTAACATTGTACATTGGTCATATGAAAACTATTGGTTCACTGGGTTATGCAGATCTTCTAAATGCTGACACATTTCATTATATAATATTTAAAAATAACATTCATTAATGTTACCAGCAATCCCATCAAAAAAGTTTTTAGGAACATTGTCAAGCTCGCAGCCAATGTATTAGCCAATACAAATTTCCAAATTTTTAATTTTCACCTGAAAGCCAAATTTGAACACTGACAACAAGTACTATCAGTTCTTTTCCTTGAACTGTCCTTGAAAGATGACTTTCTTCACTTTGTTCATTTTGAGAAAATGCCTGCCAAATACCCAACTCAGAATAGCCACAGTTTGTCAGTTCTTTCACATAAAAATATTATTCCATGAAAAAAGAAACTAGGTCAGTTCACAACTCAATGAATCACACAAGTGTTTTTCCTCTAAAACCATCGTACCTTGGGTATGCGGCAAAAGTGCTCTATGTATACTTTCCATTTCATCATCCAGAATATTTAAAAGACATTTACTCAAGAGTTAAAATTTAATAATTTTTTTTTTTTTACTGCTTCATCAAAGATGTTCTTAAGTGAAACTGGGTTTTTTTACTTTTCCTTTCTTCCATTTATTTTTCTAGGAATAGGAGTACAATGACTATTACAACAGTTTGGTGCCATTGTATTGATTCACTCTGAAGTGCCACCAGTTTTTTATGCACCATTGCTTTTGCACCATCAGAGCAAATGCCAACACAGTGAGAAAGGTAAATAACAGCTTAGTCTTATTATGAAAATGGTTTTAAACCTCTTGAAAGGGGATTCCCAGAGATGTGCAGGCCACCCTTTGAGAATCACTGCTTAAAGAATCTACAATTCTGTGTGTATAAAGGAGGGGTGAAGAGGGGGCAAATCCTTTCTAAAAACAATCCAGGAAATTAAGAAAAAGGCATTTTTCAAAATTAACAAATGATTCATTTATTGACTTTCCTTACAGTTTGACTGATTTTAGATAGTTACCTTAGTCAGTTCTCTACCTTGCTTTTCTGGCCCTGATTTGAATTTGGCCTTTGATCTCTGTGGTAGTTTTATCAGAGACAATACTAGGCAAATTATGAATGAATTTTCATGGCTTTGCCTGCCTCAGCAAATACTTGCAAGGGCTTAAGCCCCTTCAGTAATCTAAATTAAAAGTCTCATGATCACCTGGTATTGTATACCTTCTTATATGTTTGTCTACACTGTAATGTACATGCCTTGAGACAGGTGACTTGTTTTGTTCACTGCTTTATCCTCAGTTCCTAGAACAGTACTCGCTCATAATAGGCACTCAACAAATATTTACTGAATGAACGAACGCAGGCCGTATGAGCCTACATAAGAGTAGGCTCAAAATATCATTAATTCATCATTTTACAAACATATCCAGATGAGCACTGCAGTCTTCGAAATAATAACTTAGAGACTGTCGTCATCTTCTAGAGATTCTGCAGCTATCGCTTAGGGTGTTTTCTGGACAGCACAGGGGAAGTGTTGAGAAATGCACTGCGCTTGGATTCAGAAAGACCTTTGTTAGAATTCTGGTTCCAGTAATTACTACTGATATGAGATTGGACAAAGACATAACCTCCCTGAGATTATCTCCCATAAAATGGAGACAGAAATAACTATCTCATGAGGCATGGTAAGAATGAAATTATATTTGTAAAAGTACTTAGCCCAGTTCCTGGCAAACAGCAAATAACAAACACATGTTAAATGCTAATGTATAGACATTTGGTACTGAGCTAACAAACATCTATTACTCCTTCGTTTGATAACTGTATCCCAAGATGCCGCTGCAGAATGCCCCTCCCCAATTCTCAGTCCATATGTTCTGGATTGAGCTTCAGACCTACATTTACTGACCTAGGCCTTAACAATCAGTACATCATTTCCCTGGGTCTAGTCACTGTACGAGATGACCACGTATCTTAGAGTCAATGAGACTCAATGAAATGCTTGCTGGAAATTCTGGGGAAAAGCCTCTCTCTTTCCATTGGACTGGAACTTGGAAAGACTCAGAGATGAGCTGCTGTAGCTACCCTAAACCCACAGGTTCTTAGGAAGAACCTGCCTAAGAATTGAACCCAAATAGCAGAAGGTAAAGCTGAGAGATGCAGAAGGAAGAACTAGGTTCTACAAGCAATGCTTGAGCTACAATCAAGCACTGACTGAAACCAATCTGGTCTCTGGAATTATGTGAGTCAACACAGCTCTTTTTTTCCTAAGTCAGTTGGGTTGAGTTTCCTGACATTAACAAAAAAACGGTCCAGTCTGATACAGTATTTTTTTTTTTCTTTTCCATAAGGCCTAACCTAGATTTCCACAGACAAGGATACTTCAATGCTAATGCTGATGATGAGAGCTGAAACATAATGCCAAAGTCTATTCTTGGGTCTTAGAATTCTTACAGTCTTAGGTAATCCATAAGCCCAGGTTCTTAAAACATTTGGTTAATATTTAGATCAGGCATTCCTGAAAAAGAAAGCACATAGTAATTCCAAACTTGGACTCTCTAGACCTTTCAGGCGGGCAAATACTATGCAACTATTAAAAAATGAGAAAACTCTTTATTTTATATGCTGATGTACAAGGCTCTCCAATATATATTACGTGAAAGAAACAAGGTTCAGAATAGTGGAACAAAATGGATAACCATTTGTGTACAAAAGGGGAAAAGAATCTGTAATAACCTTTATTTATAACGCATTTAAAAAAAACTCTAGGATACACAGAAAATCAATAATAAAGACTGTTAAGAAAATTTTGGTGTATGGGTGCAGGGCTTAAAGTCTAGCCTCTCCAACTGGAGTGTCTCTTTTACTTCTGGATGAGCCGCCAAAGACGTGCTACTGACTAGAACCAGTCCTAAACAAAATGGTGAAGATTGTCCTTGAGACCCTCATCCTACCCCTCTAGCTTCCTGCTTTCCCCATGTTTGCAGTCTCCCTGTCTGCTCCTTACCATCATCTACTCTAAGTTCTCAAAGCCTTCACCATGACCATTTTCTCCCCATGCCCCCACATGCCCATGAATCCTAACCATAACTCACTTCTCTGCCACACCCTCTCTAGATTTCCCAAGGCAATGGTTTCATCCATTCTTCATTAATATGTGTTTTGTTTTGTTTTGGAGGGGGAGGTTGTCCAGCTTCAATTCTCTTCTCATTTAGGGGAATCCATTTTGTATATAGTTTGCAGGAGACTTTGCTCTGAGGTACAAAAGGGGACAGGTCTTTCCTTTCTCTACTCCCTGAAAAGCAAAGCTACTTAAAACTCTGAAGTTGGGAGAATGAAACAAAGACAAAGGTTCAGTTTGGATTGATTTAAAGCATAACACAGTTGCGTATGGCAGTAGCCAGAGATAATAGCCGCTATCTGGCCAGATTGTTATGGCTGCCTAGTCCCTGGGCTCCTGCCCATTTTCCAAGTCTATTCCTGTGGCCTTCTGTCATTTCTGTGAGCCTCCATTATACTTCCAAGAAACTCTCTTTTTCTTAAAACAGCAAGATAGTTTTCTGTTTCTTGTCATCAAAAACCTTGATTGATATAGTTTTCAGCCAAACTTTGAGTACCTACTATGAGCCAGGAAGATACAGAGGTATATAAAGAGCTAAAAAAAAAAAAAAAAAGTGTCAAGCAATAGTATGGATAGAAGATAAGGAAAGGAAAAGCTAGAAGATGCTCTCCCAGACAGAATTCATCATTCTCTACAACTGTCCTTTTTTATTTGCTATTCAAATTAGCTGTTTACACACCAGTCCCTCCCACAGTCTCCCACAGTATAAGAGCTCCTCGAAGACAGATTTTAAGGGCCCAACCAATGCCAGAAAAAAATCTATTCATCCTTTAATTCCACATAAAATGCCAGAAACAGGTCATTGGTGTGATATGAGCTGATCTTCAAAGTATTCGGATAAGGATAAGAAGAGGGAGGAAAAGGACTGACAGGATAAGAAAATAGATAAAAGCTTCCTATAGGGCGGCAGGAGCCTTAGTGGCACAGTGCTTAAGAGCTCGGCTGCTAACCAAAAGGTGAGCAGTTTGAATCCACCAGCTGCTCTTCGCAAACCCTGTGGGGCAGTGCTACTTCTGCCACATAGGGTCACTACGAGTCCAAATCAGCTCAATGTCAAAGGGTTTAGTTTGGTATAGGGAAGTAGCAAGAAACAATGTTGGGAAAATAACAGAGCAGATGTTATTTAGGGCATTGAATACCACACTAAATATCAGGAAGGGTAGCAAACAAACGCAGGAGCTCTGGTGGTGCAATGGTTAAGCAACAGGTTGCTAACCAAAATGTTGGTGGTTCAAACCCACCCAGCAGCTCCATGGGAGAAAGACCTGACACTCTGCTTCTGTAAAGATTGTAGCCTAGAAAATCCTACGGGGACAATTCTACTCTGTCACATGGGGTCGCTATGAGTTGAAATTGAGTGGACAGCACCTAATAACAACAGCAGCAAACTCAAATGGCTTCAGCAACAAGCAGGAAGGGCAAATGGGTGAAGTGAGATGGATAAAGCAACAGAAAGTCATGGGGGCTGAAGTGAAGTCGTACTTTGCCCAAAAACATTTTTTAAAAAAGCACTTGGCTAGTCACACAAAAGTTTACAGGTCACATGCCACAAGTCTGCAACCTCTTACAGGCTATGGGGATATTTTTGAGCAAGAGGCAGAGCAAGAATAAAGAAAGTAAAAACAATATTCAGCAATGAATGAAATCACTAGATAAAAAGCTGACAAGGAACTGAACTATGAAGGTAAAGCTGTCACCACATGAACCCACCGATTAATTATTGCATCACTGAAGGTAAAAAAAATGGGGAAAGACGTGATAAATCCCCCCCTAAAAAAATTCCACAGAACTTAATGTATTAGGTATGATGCAGGAAGACAGAGGAGAATGGGAATTAATGATTACTCCCACATTTTAAGCCTGGTAGCTAGAACAGTAACGATGACATTAACAGATATAGGAAATTTAGAGGTGAAACCAGTTTTCACACTAGTTATCACAGTGTGGTGCAGTGATAAGAACACCAGACAGGATAGGTAAATGGCCAGCTATATACTACTTAGCTGTACAACCTTGAGCAAACACAACCTCCTGGGCCTCGTGTCTTTTTCTTGAAAAATGAGGAGATTAAACTAGCTGCTTTATTATGACTCTTCCAGATCTGATATTCCAAGATAAGTTTGGTTTAAACACGTTTAATGTTACATGATACTGAGGGCAAAAAAAATGTTCTCTATGGTTTTATCAAAGGAACATAGTAGCCAACACAAAAGACTTCTTTTGGCAAAAGATAGGACACTTTGAGCATCAAAGATAATAATAAATGTAATTGATTAAAATGCGAAATATATAAACTCCTCGGAGTTCATAATGACACTGAAAAATAAAAAAATATATCTCTTCATTGGACATCACCAAAATAACTAGGGCACACATTACTCTGAAAATTGGCAATTAAAAGACAAAAATTAAGTATTTATACTTCTTTTTCTATATAAAATATATTTTAGGGTAACCACATAGCCCTAGTTGATGAAGGAAACTTCCTTACCAAAGAACCCTGGCTAATACATGTAGAAGGAATAGCAGAATGAAAAAAATCACTATTTTGCTTTTTTTTAGTGAAAGAACTGATTCTTAAGATGCATAAATGGATGAATCCATTAGATAAAAGGTTGATAGGGAATTATACAATGGAGATCAGGCTGTCACCACTTAAACCCACTAGTCAATTAATGCATCACTGCAAGGAGGGGTAAGCAAACACTACGTGCCCTGATATGATGCAATATAAAGACTACAGCCCAAAAACGTTCAGCCAACATCTGCTTAGTTCTCTAGAGCTGTACTGCCGAATATGGTAGCTTCTAGCCACATACAGCTATTTAAATTTAAATGGTAGCCTTCAGCCACATATAACTATTTAAAAAGTAAAATTAAAAATTCAGTTTCTCAGTTGCAATAACCACACTTCAAGGGCTCAAAAGCCACATGCAGCTGTTAGTGCAGATAGAGAACATTTCCATCTTAGAAGAAAGTTCTATTGGGCAGTGCTGCTCTGGAGCTAAATTCCACTTAAAAGAAATATGGAGGAAGAGGGGGACAAAAGAACAAGTTAACTGATACCACAAGGAAGCAAACAGACAAGTTCAGAGCACAGGATATACTACAGAACAATAAGTAAATGGCAGGGGAAAAGGGAGGGAAGAGGGAACTTCACTAGAATAAAAGAACACTTATGAAATGTTCAGAAAAGAAAAACTTACACAAATAGAAAGCAGATCAGTGGCCGCCTGGGCCTGGAGACTGGAGTGGAAATTGACTACAAACAGACTGTCCGACTTTAAATTTACTAATAATCATTGGATTGTTAAAAAAAAAAAAAAAAATAGATGTAATAGACATAACAAACAATGGTAATGTATGAACCTTGTTTGAACCTAAATCTAATAGACTAACTCTAAAAAGGCATTTTGGAGACAAAGAAATTTGATTACGAACTAAATGATATAAAAAAATTATTAATTTTATTGGACATAAATGGCATTTATTCGTATTTTTAGAAATACATATTGAAATATGTGTAATGTCTGAGATTTGCTTTAAAATACTACAACAGGGAAAAAGATGGAAAAAAGTATGAAGCAAATAGGACCAAATCTTGATAATTACTGAATGTGGGTGATAGATTCATGGGAGTTCATACACTACCATAGTTCACTGTGCTATTTTCTCCACATTTGTATATATTTGCAATTTTTTATAATTAAAAAAATTAATGGCCACTATAATACCCTCCAGCTCTTTGGACATGTCATTATAACACTTTACTTTGTCTTCCTGAGAGGCCCTTTGAAATCTTCTATTCAGTTCTTTTACTTCAATTCTTCCTTTTGCTTTAGCTGATCGACGCTCAAAGGGCAAGCTTCAGAGTCTCCTCTGACATCCACCATGGTCTTTTCTTGCTTTCCTGTCTTTTCAATGACCTCTTGCTTTCTTCATGGATGATGTCCTTGATGTCATTCCACAACTTGTCTGCTCTTTGGTCACTAGTGTTCAATGCGTCAAATCTATTCCTGAGGTGGTCTCTAAATTCAGGCGGGATACACTCACGGTCATATTTTGGCTCTCGTGGACTTGCTCTGATTTTCTTCCGTTTCAGCTTGAACTTGCATATGAGCAATTGATGGTCTGTTCCACAGTCGGCCCCTGGCCTTGTTCTGACTGATGATATTCAGCTTTTCCATCGTCTCTTTCCACAGATGCAGTCAATTTGATTTCTGTGTTCCATCTGGCGAGGTCCATGTATATAGCTGCAGTTTATGTTGGTGAAAGAAGGTATTTTCAATGAAGAAGTCATTGGTCTTGCAAACTTCTATCATTTGATCTCTGGCATTGTTTCTATCACCAAGGCCATATTTTCCAACTACTCATCCTTCTTCTTTGTTTCCAACTTTTGTGTTCCAATCGCCAGTAACTATCAATGCATCTTGACTGCACGTTCGATCAATTTCAGACCGCAGCAGCTGATAAAAACCTTCTATTTCTTCATCTTTGGCCCTAGTGGTTGGTGTATAAATTTGAACAATAGTCGTATTAACTGGTCTTCCTTGTAGGCGTATGGATATTATCCTATCACTGACAGCGTTGTATTTTAGGATAGGCTAGAAACGTTCTTTTGGACGATGAATGCAACACCATTCCTCTTCAAGCTGTCATTCCCAGCATAGTAGACTATATGATTGTCTGATTCAAAATGGCCAATACCAGTCCATTTCAGCTCACTAATGCCTAGAATATCGATGTCTATGCGTTCCATTTCATTTTTGACGATTTCCAATTTTCCTAGATTCATACTTCGTACATTCCAGGTTCCGATTATTAATGGATGTTTGCAGCTGTTTCTTCTCATTTTGAGTCATGCCACATCAGCAAATGAAGGTTCCTGAAAGCTTTACTCCATCCACGTCATTAAGGTCGACTCTACTTTGAGGAGGCAGCTCTTCCTCAGTCATCTTTTGAGTGCCTTCCAACCTGGGTGGTTCATCTTCCAGCATTATATGAGACAATGTTCCACTGCTATTCATAAGGTTTTCACTGCCTAACGCTTTTCAGAAGTAGATTGCTGGGTCCTTCTTCCTAGTCTGTCTTAGTCTGGAAGCTCAGCTGAAACCTGTCCTCCATGGGTGACCCTGCTGGTATCTGAATACCGGTGGCATAGCTTCCAGCATCACAGCAACACAAAAGCCCCCACAGGATGACAAACTGACAGACACATGGGGGCAGTATAGCATATAAATATATATGTAAAGAGACATTCATATCAAGGAAATGGCTCACTTGTTGTAGCAGCTAGAACGTCCCAAGTCCATGGGTTAGGATAAAGGCTTCTCGTGAATCACACAGCTGCAGGGGCTGGCAAACCCAGGATTGTCAGGTCAGACAGCAGGGCTCTTTCTCACAGGCTGCGAAGATCGGTGAATCCCAAGATCGACAGGCAAGATGGCAGGTAAGATGCTAGCTCAAGTCCCAAGAACAGGAGATCAGATGAATGGGAGCCAGCTGCAGGATCTAGCACGAGCTGGAGATGGAAAACCAAAAGGGAAGAACACGCTCGGCGTTTCTCAAGCTGAAAGAATTGAAGAAAAAATTCAAGCCTCGAGTTGCAATAGTGAAGGATTCCATGGGGAAAATATTAAATGATGCAGGAAGCATCAAAATAAGATGGAAGGAATACACAGAGTCATTATACCAAAAAGAATTAGTTGATATTCAACCATTTGAAGAGGTGGCATATGATCAGGAATTAATGGTACTGAAGGAAGAAGTCCAAGTTGCTCTAAAGGCACTGGCAAAAAACAAGGCTCCAAGAACTGATGGAATATCAATTGAGATGTTTCAACAAACAGAGGCAGTGCTGGAGGTGTTCGCTCGTCTATGCCAAGAAATAGGGAAGACAGCTTCCTGGCCAACTGACTGGAAGAGATCCATATTTATGCCTATTCCCAAGAAATGTGATCCAACCGAATGTGGAAATTACAGAACAATATCATTAATATCACACTCAAGCAAAATTTTGTTGAAGATCATTCAAAAATGGCTGCAGCAGTATATTGACAGGGAACTGCCAGAAATTCAGGCCGGTTTCAGAAGAGGACGTGGAACCAGGGATATCACTGCTGATGTCAGATGGATCCTGGCTGAAAGCAGAGGATACCAGAAGGATGTTTACCTGTGCTTTATTGATTATGAAAAGGCATTCAACTGTGTGGATCATAACAAACTATGGATAACACTGCGAAGAATGGGAATTCCAGAACACTTAATTGTACTCTTGAGGAACCTTTACATGGATCAAGAGGCAGTTGTTCGGACAGAACAAGGGGATACTGATTGGTTTAAAGTCAGGAAAGGTGTGCGTCAGGGTTGTATTCTTTCACCATACCTATTTAATCTGTATGCTGAGCAAATAATACGAGAAGCTGGACTATATGAAGAACAGGGCATCAGGATTGGAGGAAGACTCATTAACAACCTGCGTTACACAGATGATACAACCTTGCTTGCTGAAAGCGAAGAGGACTTGAAGCACTTACTAATGAAGATCAAAGACCACAGCTTTCAGTATGGATTGTACCTCAACATAAAGAAAACAAAAATCCTCACAACTGGACCAATGAGCAACATCATGATAAACGAAGAAATGATTGAAGTTGTCAAGGATTTCATTTTACTTGGATCCACAATCAACAGCCATAGAAGCAGCAGTCGAGATATCAAAAGACGCATTGCGTTGGGCAAATCTCCTGCAAAGGACCTCTTCAAAATGTTGAAGAGCAAAGATGTCACCCTGAAGACTAAGGTGCACCTGACCCAGGCCACGGTATTTTCAATCACATCATATGCATGTGAAAGCTGGACAATGAAAAAAGAAGACAGAAGAAGAGTTGACGCCTTTGAATTGTGGTGTTGGCGAAGAACATTGAATATACCACGGACTGCCAAAAGAACGAACAAATCTGTCTTGGAAGAAGTGCGGCCAGAATGCTCCTTAGAGGCAAGGATGACGAGACTGTGTCTTACATACTTAGGACATGTTGTCAGGAGGGATCAGTCCCTGGAGAAGGACATCAGGCTTGGCAGAGTACAGGGTCTGTGGAAAAAAGAAGACCCTCAGCAAGGTGGACTGACACAGTGGCTGCAACAATGAGCTCAAGCATAACAACAATTGTAAGGATGGCGCAGGACCAGGCAGTATTTCGTTCTGTTGTGCACAGGGTCGCTATGAGTCGGAACCGACTCGAAGGCACCTAACAACAACAACAATAGTACCCTCCCACAGTCAACGCCACAAACAAAGTTAATGATGAGTTTGTATGATTCCTTAATATGTCAGCAATTTAAACACCAGGTTATCATTTAGGTCAGTTTGTTTTGTTTTGTTTAATATTTTCAGTTTTAAAGTTATTTCAAATCCTCATAGTGAAAACTAACTGGGCACCTTTAAGTCACTATTTGAAATTTCAAAAAATTGTATAAGCCTGTGAGTGGCCAACTAAGATACTCCACTGGTCTCACCCCTTCAGGAGCATGGAAGAATGAAGAAAACTAAACACGCAAGGGAATGATTAGTCCAAAAGACTAATGGACCACATCTACCCCAGCTTCCACCAGACTGAATCCAGTACAATTAGATGGTGGCCAGCTACAGCCACTGACTGCGCTGACAGGAATCATAATAGCGGGCCCTGGACAGAGCTGGAAAAAACGTAGAACAAAATTCTAACTCATAGAACTGACCAGATTACTGGCCTGACACGAACTAGAGAAACCCTAAGAGTATGGCCCCCTTTAGCTCAGTAATGAAGCCGCTCCTGAGTTTCACCCTTCAGCCAAAGATTGGACAGGCCCATAAAACAAAACCAGACTAAAGGGGCACACCAGCCCAAAGGCAAGGACTAGAAAGCAGGAGGAGACAGGAAACCTGGTGATAGGTAAGCCAGGGTTGAGAAGGGAGAGTGCTGACATGTCATGGGGTTGTTAACCAATGTCATAAAACAATACGTGTGTTGTTTAATAAGCAACTAGTTTGTTCTGTAAACCTTCAACTAAACTACAATTTAAAAAAATTTTATAAGCTCAATGTATGTTTGCTTTTTAAGAGTTTTTTTCTGGGGGTGTTGGGGCAATAGATGGTTATTTATTTTTTTTCTACTAGCTCAATTACATACTTTATACTGTACCAGTTGCCATACAGTCAATCCCATATGTGTCAGAGCAGTACTGTGCTCCATAGAGTTTTCAATGGCTGATTTTTTCAGACATAGATCACCAGGCCTTTCTTCTGAGGTGCCTCTGGATGGACCTGAGCCTCCAACCTTTCAGTTAGCAGCTGAGTGCATTAACCACTTGTACCACCCAGAGACTCCTTTCTACTGCACAGGTCATGAAATAAATCCATCAGCATTCTTGAGAACCAGCCTGTGATAAATATGCCTGGCACCAGTGCAATGCATTCAAGCCTCTGCAACAGCTTTTTCTTTGTGCATATTTGCATACAGAATCCACAGCCATGATCTGCATGATAATTAATGTGGCCACACATGTGACCAGGTCCACAAGGTTTTGACGTATAGCTGGTTTTTAGATCTACAGGGAACTAACAATGCCCTGGAGAGAAAGTAGGGCTAATTTCAGATCAGGCATCAGACAAGCTGTAAGTGGTAAGACAACTGTTTTCCTAAACGGTTATAACACAGCTGGAGGAAAACCTTAGTGTGCTTGTATGTATGTACTACATACACACACGTTTGTTTCAAATCACAGTTGCTTTCCTCCTGCACTCTCCACCACATCCTTCATATACTAAAACCAAAAGCCAAACCCAGTGCCATCGAGTCGATTCCAACTCATAACGACCCTATAGGACACAGCAGAACTGCCCCATAGAGTTTCCAAGGAGCACCTGGCAGATTCGAACTGCCGACCATTTAGTTAGCAGCTGTAGCACTTAACCACTACGCCAGCAGGGTTTCCATCCTTCATATACCTACTGTAAATGACCAAGGCATAGCCCCAACATTTACATACACACAAGTGAATTTTAAAACTTATATGAAAATCACTGACAGAGAAAATCATTGATACACAGATTCAACTAGTGGTAGAGCAAGCACAGAAATACTGAACCTGGCCTGCACATCCCTCCCATTTTATACCCTTAGTAGTTGACACCTTCTTCCTCTTGCCCCCCAACCCCATTAAATTTTTTTTTTTCCATTAAAATCTGGATAGAAATCCCATGGCTACATAAATTCCTACTTATATGCATTTCTTCAAAAGCACTCACCGTCCCCTCACATTGCTCAGTTCCACAGGTTAAGCACACAGTGACATTCCATGAAACTTGGCAAGGAGCAGAAGCAGAAGCAACTTGATTCTGTATCTCCCTAACCTAGAGTCAGAACTGTCCAATAAAACTGTCTGCAGTGCTATTCAATATGGCAGCCACTAGCCACATGTGGTTTTCGAGCACTTAAAATGTGGATGTTGAGACTAAGGAATGGAACTTTTAATTTTTTTTATTTAAATTTACTTATTTATTGTGCTTTAAGTGAAAGTTTACAAATTAAGTCAGTCTCTCATACAAAAATTATACACACCTTGCTATGTATCCCCTAATGAGAGAGCACATTGCTCCTCTCCATCCTGTATTTCCCATGTCCATTCAACGAGCTCCTGTCCCCCTCTTCCTTCTCATCTCACCTCCAGACAGGAGTTGCCCACATTGAACTTTTAATTTTATGTAACTTAGTCACATGTACCTAGAGGCTACCATATTAGACAGCACAGCTATAAGTACAAGATTTTTGCTGTGTTGTCACTCAAGACAAAAGATTCATTAAAATGATTCCTTCCCTCTCACTATCCATCGACATACACACACATTAAATCTTAATAGTGCTTAACTCTGGGTGATGGACTATGGACTCAGAGTAGAGATTCAAATACATTTTAAATGAATAAATATGCTTATATTTAATGGTGTTTTACAATAAACAGGGAACATGTTTATAGTCAGAAAAAGTTATAAATACTATGGTCATTAAGGAGCCCTGATGGCACAGTGGTAAACACTACAGGGCAGTTCTTCTCTGTCCTCTAAGGTCGTTGTGAGTCAGAATTGACTCAGTGGCACACAACAATAACAGGAGCAACATAGTCATTAAAGTATATATATGAATGTATACAGCAATATAGAAAATGTACAGAAGAAAACATTTCATTGATGTTTTGGGCATAAATATTATAAAATAGGCACATGCATAAGAATTAGAAAGAAACATAAACCAATGAAAATAATCAGATGAAGAAAGGGACTGCAGGTGGATTTCTCTCATCCATTAATGTTTGTACACAAATAAGGTTTCACAAAAATAGTGTTAAAGAGCAATGAGATCTAAAGGACTGAGAATAGGTCTGGGATCATAAAATGTGACTGTTGGGAGCAAATGACTATGCTACATGACAGGCAACCTGAGAGGGCTGAGGATACAGAGACTGAAAAAATTCTAGTTGTATTTGTGGGAGGAGGTGTAACCAGAATTGAGAAATCCATGACTAAGACAAAGAGGAGGAAAGAAGAGCTTATAAATGAGAAGAAGAGAGTTAATAGGGTGATGTTAATAATATTCAGTCAGTGAAAGATTTAAAATTGTTCCAAGACTGTTAGCTGAGAGGCCAGAAACATTGCTTTCCAGATGTGACCCATTCCCGAGATTGGCATCAATTATACTTCATCCATCCGGACAGCTTCAGCAATTACAACAGTGGTTCTCAAACTTCAAAATGAAATTCCTATGCCCCATCCCCAGAGACTGAGAAATACTGATTTAAAAAAATAGCTTGCTTAAACATCTGGGGTAGCGAAAAGGATGCAGACACTCTGATACTCCTTACAGATAAAAAACGTCTTCTATTCAATAATGATCACAAAATAAGTGTTCTGATAACTTGAGAAACCCCAGCAACTCTGACCATAGCCCCTTATCTTTTCACAGATTTTAGGAAAGGAAGGGGAACAGGAAAAGCTGTCTTCAAGACCTGTCAAGTAATAAAGGATGCAGGCTTGTTCTGTAGGACATCAAGGAAAGCCAGAGGGGGAAAAGTTTCAGTTTGATACAAAAATGTTGTAGAAGAAATGAGATACCTTAGAAGGTGATATGATTCCCAAAGCCAACTCTTCAGACAGGGATTGGACTGGACTACAAGATAGATAATGATACTGGTGAGGAGTGAGCTTCTTGGCTTAAGTAGACAGAAGAGACTATGTGGGTAGCTTCTGTCTGGAAGGGAGATGAGAAGGCAGAGGGAGACAGAAGCTGGCTGAATGGACATGGAAAGACGGGGTGGCGATAAGGAGTATGCTGTCTCACTAGGGGGAAAGCAACTAGAAGAATATAGCAAGGTGTATATAAATTTTTGTATGAGAGACTGACTTGATTTGTAAACTTTCACTTAAAGCACAATAAAAATTTTTAAAAAATTGAACTCATAAAAAATAAACTTTTTTAAGATTCCATTTTTAGAATGTTTAGTAAAATATAATAAAATATGTTGTTTTGAGCAAAAAAAAAAAGGTGGTATGTTCCCTCTCCTGAAGATGTCTAACCTGAGGCTAAACGACCATTTGGTCTATAATTTGTGTGAACAATTTAACAAGCAACAATAAGATTAAATGAACAGTGACCTCCCTTCCAATCTTGATATATCCTACCTAACATCTAGTAGAATTTACTACTGTTACAAAATAAAACTCAAAGTTCATGTGAAAGTATTTTATTTTACATATAATTGCTTCAGTGTTTCATGGTAATTAGATAAGCAGCTCACATCAATATGATTTGTATCTTTATACCACAAGTCATTTGATTTCTCTCTCACTTCTCTGGCACCTAAAATCAAAGTCAATGTTGCATTTTCCCCTCACATTACTTCAATATCATTTATTCAGCAAATATTTTGCCATCTAATAGGTGTCAGGTACCATGCACTCAGGTCTCGAAATAGCTAATCAACAATGTACACAGGTTAAGATACAAAGTCTTGGACCTGATTCTCCCCAAACTGAGGTATAATCTCAACCTATTCCCATGCTCCAGGGAAGACTTTCCTTTATACCCCATAAAGCCCCCAATATCCCTTTTCCTCTTATCCCAATTACCTGAGGGGTGCCTGGGTAACATGACCAGCTACTGCTTCTCTGTAGCTCTGACCCCAGATCCAGGTGTCCTTGAGGCAGCAGAAATTTGGGTCCAGGAGGATGAGGATTACCTGTCTGGGAGGAACGGTGTTACCATAAGGAAGGAGGAAACTCAGACAAGGACATTACAGTAAAAATACCCTGGGAATTAATTTCAAAGCAGAGGAATAGAGATAAGGAAGAGAAAGGTGAGCTTTTTGTTTTTTTGTTTTTTTTGCACTGGGAAGGGAAGGTTACTGGATAGCCAGGAGGCAGATAAATGGTCCAAGTGACTCTGGAGCCCAAGGCTTTGCCTAGGAGAAGCCATCAAGGCCAGAAGAGCCTTTTTATACTTTGTAGTTTTGGGGCAGTCAATCCCCAAGGGGATCTGCAAAGGGTTGGTCACTCTAGAAAAGCTGATATTTGAAGATGGGACACTGAGTGAGGGAGGAAACTACTACTGCTACTTTCTTTTTCTAATTGTGATATACGTCCAGCAAACGAAAGAAAGTGTGTGCGCGTGTGTGTGTGTGTGTGTGTGTGTGTTGGCAGTAGTGCTGTTGTCAACTGCTGCTGAGTCAGCCTCTGACTCATGGCAACCCCATGCGCGATACAACAAAATGTTCCCTAGTCCTGCGCCATCCCCATTTCGCGTGTCTATGTGCAGTTTAAAGAATAATAAAATAAACACTTGTTTTCTCACCTCCTAAATGAAGACATAGCCACCAGTACTTTTGCTCCAGTTCCTTGAGCATCCCCAAACAACTAAAGTAGATTTATCTGAGGTCAGTCTTGGGTATAATTGCCCTAAACTGCAGAAGGTCCCTGTGCAAACACTCTATCCCCAACATCGCCCTTGTCACTTATTATTATACTTAATACTTAGAAGTTCTTTAAAAGGATTAAGATAAAGATATTCTTTCTACACTAAAATTAAAGGGTTTACAATGATGAGTTAGTCTACCGCTGTAAGTTCATTTGGTCAAAACGTAAATGAAATCCTTGATGAAGTAGGAGACCAATGGGATGCAGACCCCAAATTCTCATAAAAAGACCAGACTTAATGGTCTGACTGAGACTAGAAGGACCCCAGAGGTCATGGTCCCCAGACCTTCTGTTAGCCCAAGACAGGAACCATTCCCAAAGCCAACTCTTCAGACAGGGACTGGACCGGACTATAAGACAGAAATTGATACTGGTAAGGAGTGCGCTTCTTGGCTCAAACAGAAACATAAGACTATGTGGGCAGCTCCTGTCTGGAAAGGAAATGAGAAAGCAGAGGGGGACAGAAACTGGCTGAATGGACATGGGGAATACAGGGTGGAGAGAAGGAGTGTGCTGTATCATTAGGGGGAGAGCAACCAGAAGTACATAGTAAGGTGTATATAAATTTTTGTATGAGAGACTGACTTCATTTGTATACTTTAACTTAAAGCACAATAAAAATAAAAATGAATAAAAATGTAAATGATACCCTTCCTGCTTTGATAGGGGAAAGGATTTGAAAAAAGAAGGTCCTATGACTCTGAAAAGATCAGGGAGGGAAGAAACCTTAAGGCTTCCCAAAAAACTTCACATACTTCACCAGTTTCTCCTCGAGCTGAATTGTTAGCCTTCATCCATACACAAAGAGGTTATGAGCAGAGATACTTCCTAGCCTGTGTACATGCGCTTACCTGAGCAGCCACAGACTACCCTTTCTTTTCATTCTCCCATGTGGTCATAAACACCTGGCATTGCCTTGGCAACCAAAAAAATAGCCTACAGTACCTTGCTAACTTTACACAAGGAAAGGTATTATTTGAATCCAATTAATTCAACCCAAATTTACTGAGTGTTTTCTATATGAGAAAATGTGTAGGTTGTCTATTTTTTCTCTGATTTCTCCTTTTCAGTCAAAGCCATGGAATAACCATACATTACTGGCACTAACTGTTTAAGAGATGAGGATTCCTGTGCACAGCCCTATTTGTCTATGAAAAGTTATATTTTTGTATGTTCTAATCTTCCTATCCTACCCGGGAAATTCTTATGCAGCCCCAAGGCCTTCATTAGATCCTATTTCAAAGACGCTAGGGATGCTGTCAGTGGCAGCAACTCTTCAGCAAAGCACCGATGTTATACGCTTACCTTTTCACACTCTTAACACAAGGCTGACTTGACTCAGAATCAGGTTTCCTCCCCCCAGATAAAAGTACAATGACTTTAAAACAAAAAGATTAGACAAAGACCAGCCCAGGCCTCTGACTGACAGGTATTTTTGTAACGACTTGTACCACACTCGTCAGCTATGTACAGTCATAGTATTATTAGACATGGTTGGTGTTAGGAAAGAACTTCAGGTACCATACGAGAAAATGGAAGCTCACAGATGCTAAGTGACTGGACCAAGATCAGTCAGGCAGTGGCTGACCAAGGATTATGACACTTTGTCTTCCAAACTATGCTACATTTCTTTGAAGTCCCCAACTATAGCACAGTAGAGTCTGAACAAAGACTGTTCTTCTATAGCTAAAAGTAAAACCATACCTCCCTGAGAAGCAGCCATCTCCTAACCTATACCCAAAACAACCCCTACCAGAACCTTAAGAGCCACTTTGGAATTCTGCTGCCTATGGAGAGAATTCTCATCATTAACTTCTCCAAATCTGAAATGTCTCATGACATACAACCAGTTCTCCGAGAAGCCACTAGGTTTAAAATGAAAATGAAGCTCTTAAGTCTTCCAACAGGGAAATCTAATACAGCTGGTTTCCTGACAAGCTGTACTCCTCCCTCTATTGTGGGAAATGATCCAGTCACTGGAGTTTCTCAGAGTGGCATATTAACTCTTTGAAGATACCAGGGCATCATTTACTAAATTACCTTTTTGAAGACACTACATGGTACCCCAGTTCTTTGGAAAAGATAATTAGCCTCCCATGGGTAACTAGTTTACTCCAAATGAGTATCGTGCTCACCACAGGACAAGGATTCCCTCTTTTTGTGGAAATTAAAACACTGTCTTGCTTTTTGTCAGGAGCTTGTTTATTTTTCACCTTAATACTCATGTAAGCCCTTTAACATATGATTTTTTTAATTGGTAACCAACTCCCTTGGATATAATAACAGACCAGGAGTAAGCACAATATGCTAAGAGTTATAACACTAACATACCTGACCTAAATTCAATTTACATCTATTGAGCACCTACTATGTGCCAGACTCTATGCTAGATATTGGGGAATTACACAGCTACAATTTATCCATTTGAGGAATATCAGTGATACTAAAATAATGCTATATTAGATTATGAATGCTTATTAAAATGAGTCTGGCTAATGGCCCACTATGCTTTGCCCTGCTTATTAGATACCTGAATCTGGTTAACGACTCCATAATTAAGAGTATAATAAAGAATTCAGTAATGATATAAACACACCAAGCATACTTTATAGACCTGAAATAAGGCCCACAACCCAGGAGAGGAACCATTCCCGAAGTCAACTTGTCAGACATGGATTGGACTGGACAATAGGTTGGAGAGGGATGCTGGTGAGGAGTGAGCTTCTTGGATCAGGTGGACACTTGAGACTATGTTGGCATCTCCTACCTGGAGGGGAGATGGGAGGGTAGAGGGGGTTAGAAGCTGGCAAAATGGACACGAAAAGAGAAAGTGGATGGAGGCAGCCGACTGTCTCACTGGGAGGAGAGTAATTGGGAGTATGTAGCAAGGTGTATATAAATTTTTATGTGAGAGGCTGACTTGATTTGTAAACTTTCACTTAAAGCACAATAAAAATTATAAAAAATATATATATAATAAGGCCCACAAGGTCAAAAAAACTCCATTAAAGTAGAAAAGAAAATCCTAAAGGGTGACCTTGTTATCCTGTAAGACCCCATTCCTCCAGGAAGGTTTGCCCAGGAATTCTACCCCCGACAACTTCCTGCTTCTTTGAGTTCCCACTGCATTTATGATATGGATCAGAGTGCTTAGCACTTGATCAAACCATTAACAATTGCCTTGTATATTTTTCAACTTAAAATACATTTGTCTTGTTTCCCTAATTAGGCTCATGAGAATTTGGATGTCTTCTATTTTCTGTTACCTCCACCTCTGTCCTTTGCCAATAAGAAAAAAAAAAAAGTTGTTTACTCCTAAGTATGATAAATGTTAAACAAGGGAACTAGCAGTGTTTAGCATGGAGAAAATACGATGTGGCAGAGACATTTTCTGCTCACCAATTATCCATGTAATCCCCCATATTTCCCAATCCCCTGACTGTCAGGGGAAGCCAAGTAACTAATTCTTGCTTATTGGACCAGGAGCACAAGTTTTGGGGCCAAAACATTAAGAAACAGAACACAAGCTGCTAGCTCACTCTCTCCTTACCATAAAGACCACGGAAACCTCATAATGAGATGATGAAGCCACAAAATGAAAACAGCTTAGATCCCTGAGTCACCCCACGAAGAGGAGCAATCCTGGAGAATCACTTCATTCACAGTGAACTTGGTGTAAGAAATAAACCTCAGTGTGCCAAGCCAGAGATATGGGGTTTATCTGGTACCACAGCATAGCCTAATATTATATTCGCTGATATAAATATTAATAAAAGACTAAAAAGAAAATTCATTTCAGTATTGAAGAGATGTGATGGAAAGTCCCCGATGAGACAGGGCTTTAGAAGAAGAACTGAGTGCCAGACTAGGCTCAATAAAAAATCTTTGGCAGTCAGGCCAATTGCAGAGGTGGCACAATGATTAAGCACTGAGCTGCTAACCAAAAGGTTGGTGGTTCAATTCCACTAGCCACTCCATGGGAGAAAGATACAGCAGTCGGCCTCCATAAAGATTACAGCTTGGAAACCCTATGGGGCAGTTCTATTCTGTCCTATAGGGTCACTATGAGTCAGAATCGACTCTATGGCAATGGGCTTTTTTGGTTTCGATCTTGTTATTCAAAGAAGCCCTGGTGGCACAGTGGTTAGGCTCTCAGTTGCTAATCGAAAGGTTGGCAGATCAGAGGTTTGAAACCGCCAGCTGCCCTGCAGGATGAAGATGTCGAAGTCTGCTTCAGTAAAGATTTACAGCCTTCCAAACCCAATGGGAAAGTTCTACTCTATCTTACAGGATCGCTATGAGTTGGAATCAACTTGATGATGGGTTTGGTTTTATCTTATATTCAACCAGATTCTGTGTGTCCACATGGCAAGAAATGAAAAAAAAACTGTAATGTAATTTGAACTAGATGATTTCAAAGATCTCTTCAAGTGCTAAAATTTTATGATTTCATGATTGCCCATCTCTTTTTAATATGTGTTGTTATTAGGTGCCATTGAGTCAATTCTGACTCATAGCGGTCCTGTGCACAACAGAGCAAAACATTGCCCAGTCCTGCATCATCCTCATGATCGTTGCTATGTTTGAGCCTATTGTTGGAGCCACTATGTCACTCCATCCCACTGAGTATCTTCCTCTTTTTCCCTGACCCTCTACTTTACCAAGCATGATGTCCTTCTCCAGGGACTGATCCTTCCTGATAACATGTCCAAAGTTTATGAGACAGAATCACACCATCCTTGCTTCTAAGGAGCATTCTGGCTGTACTTCTTCCAAGACAGATTTATTCGTTCTTCTGAACCTACTGCCAGAAGAACGAATTCAAAAGTCTTCGCCAACACTATAATTCAAAGGCATCGATTCTTCTTTGGTCTTCCTTATTCATTGTCCAGCTTTTACATGCATATAA
This sequence comes from Elephas maximus indicus, assembly GCF_024166365.1. Lineage (NCBI taxonomy): Eukaryota > Metazoa > Chordata > Mammalia > Proboscidea > Elephantidae > Elephas > Elephas maximus. Next base: position 82,394,797 of record NC_064820.1, read on the forward strand.
GGGGACTAAAATACCATAGCTTGGGTCAGGCACACCTTAGTCCTTAAAGTGACATCTTTTAATATATATAAAAAAAAAAGAGGGGAAAAAAGGAGAAACCACTTACCCTGCATTGCGACTATTTAATAATAAAAGAAGCAACATCAAAAGACTGCCTTATAGGAAATGAAAATCAAAACCATAAAGAGATACTACTTCATCCCAACCAGGATGGCTATTAACAGAAAAATAGAAAGTAACAAGTGTTGGCAAGGACGTGGAGAAACTGGAACCCTCAGCCATTGCTGGTGGGAATGTAAAATAGTGCAGCTGCTGTGGAAAACAGTTTGGCAGTACCTCAAAAAGTTAAACATATTCCTGACTCTCCTTCTTCCTCTGTTGCTCCAGGTGAAGAGACACCAATTGTTCTACCTTGGAGGGCTGCTTGCAAGTTTTTAAGACCCCCGACACTATGCAACAAACTAGGGGATAGAACAGAAGCACTAAACACAATATTAGGCCAATTAACTGCAATGTCCCATAAAAGCATGACCCTAAACCTCCAAACCAAGGAACCAAATCCCATAAGATGTTTGGTTGTACTTACGCAGCCTCGGCAGCTGCTCTTTTTATTGTTGTAGATATATCACACAACTTTTACCAATTTAACTTTTTACAGGTGTACAACTTATTATCAGCAATTACATTAATTACATTAATACAACTCTGCCCTTAATGCAATTTTTTCACCACCGTAAACCAGAATTCAGTGCTCCACAAGCAATAATCCTCCCTTGCACCCCTAATAATCACTAATAAACTTTGGTTTCTATACATTTGCCTGTTCTTATATTTTCATTTAAGTAAGGTCATACAATACTTATCTTTTTGTGATCTACTTATTTCACTCATCATAGTGCCTGCATGAACAAGTGCTTCCTTTGCCATGAGACCAGAAGAATTGGATGGTGCCCAATTGTCATTACTGAATATTTTGATCAAAGGTTCTATAAAAGAATCCTGATCAAAGTGAAAAAAATGCAGAATGGAATCAGAGTCCAGTCTTTCTGGAGCCACGGAGGGTGGATGAACCCCCAAAATGACTGCCCCATGATAATCTTTAAACCTTAAACCAAAAATATCCCCTGAAATCTTCTTAAAACCAAACAATAGTTCACCTTAACTAGTAACGAGTGCCTTAAGCATTATGCTCTCTTAAGATCTATATGGGATCACATTGATAACAGCAATTCAAAAGATTAGATAGGAAACTTAGTGGGCAGCGAGTTTAGTTAATAGGGGAGGAATATTTTGGAAAAGGAGAGTGAGAATGGCTGCACAACTTGAAGAACATAATCAAAGTCACTGAATTGGATATGCAGAAATTGTTGAATTGGCGTGTGGTCTGCTGTGTATATTCTCAACAACAAAAAATAAATTATTTTAAAGAAATTAAACACAGAATTACCATATGACCTAGCAATTCCACTCCTAGGTATACACCCAAAAGACTTGAGAGCAGGAATGCAAACAGATACTTATACACCAATATACACTGCAGTGTTATTCACAATACCTAAAAGGTGGAATCAACCCAAATGACCATCAACAGACAAAATGTGGTGTATATATACAATGGAGTGTTATTCAGTCATAAAGAGAAATGAAGATCTGATACACGCTATGATACGAACCTTGAAAACATTATGCTAAGTGAAATAAGTCAGACACAAAAAGACAAATATTGTACGATCCCACTTACATGAAATGCCTAGAATAGGCAAATGCATAGAGACCAAATCTACCAGGTAGGAAGGGAAAATGAGGAGTTATTAAGCTGTTCTGAGTTGCTGTTACAGGTTGACTTATTTATCTAGTGCTGCTATAACAGAAATACCACAAGTGGATGGCTTTAACAAACAGAGATGTTTATTCTCTCACAGTCTAGGAGGCTAGAAGAACAAATTCAGGGTGCCAGCTCCAGGGGAAGACTCTCTTCCTCCATTGGTTCTGGAGAAAGGTCCTTGTCATCACTCTTCCCCTGGTCAAGAAGCTTCTATGCACAGGGACCCCAGGTCCAAAGAACACGCATGCCTGGCTCTTCTTGCTCGGTGGTAACGAGGTCCCCTGTCTTTCTGCTCACGTCTCTCTTTTATATCTCAAAGGAGTTGACTCAAGATACAACCTGTTATGGTCTGAACTGTGTCCCCAAAAATGTGTGTCAACTTGTCTAGGCCATGATTCCCAGGATTGGTGGTTGTTCACCATTCTGTCATTTGATGTGATTTTCCTATATGTTGTAAATCCTACCTCTATGTTAATAAGTCAGGATTAGGCAGTTATGTTAACGAGGCAGGACTCAATTTACAAGATTAGGTTGTGTCCTAAGTCAATCTCTTTTAAGATTTAAAAGAGAGACACTAGCAAAGAAACATGGGGACCTCACACCACCAAGAAACAAGAGCCAGGAAAAAAGCACATCCTTTGGACCTGGGGTCCCTGTGCTGAGAAGCTTCTCAGCTGGTGGAGATTAATGACAAGGACCTTCTCTCAAAGCCAAAAGAGAGAAAAAGCCTTTCCCTGGAGCTGGCATACTGAATTCAGACTTCTGGCCTCCTAGACTGTGAGAGAATAAATTTCTCTTTGTTAAAGCCATCCACTCGTGGTGTTTCTGCTATAACATCACTAGATAACTAAAACACAACCTAATCTTGTAGATTAAGTCCTGCCTCATTAACATAACTGCCTCTAATCCTGCCTCATTAACATCACAGAGGTTGGATTTATGACACATAGGAAAATCACATCAGATCTTAAAATGGTGGATAATCACACAACACTGGGAATCATGGCCTAGCCAAGTTGACACACATTTTGAAGGAACACAATTTGGAGGAACACAATTCAATCCATAACGTAGGTGATGAAAAAAATTTGGAAAGGGATAGTGGTGATGGTTGCAGGACATAGTGAATGTAAATGTTACTTGAATTGTACATGTAAAAACGGTTAAAATGGCAAATGTTTTGCTATACATATTTTGCACAATAAAAAAAAAAAAAGATCACCCAACAAACCTCACAGGGACAGACAAGAAACATATCTGGAACACCAAGAGTTACAAGGATTCTCTCCCTTGACGACGTGAAAATGTTATTCCTGAAATCAATGTTGGAATACCTAATAGGCAGACTAAGCACGTGGTATCAACAAAGCAAGGGCAGGAAAAAGAGAGACTAGTTCAACTACACTGACCTCATTCAGAATTTTGCAATTAGAATATCTAATTTCAGCTTATCTATGTTTTATATTCACAATTTAGTGTTGTTTTCATTTTTAATTTCATATGAATTATTTATCACAGTAGTTTCCGTGCTAAGGACTTCTACAGTTTTTAATCTGACCTTGTTTGAGTTTTTCTTAAATAGATTCAATAAGGACTGTGTGCAAAAGAATACAAAACCTTAAGACATTTCAATGAAAGATATAAAGGATATATACTAATATGTTATGTGAGTTATTATACATTTTCTGGTACCTGTGAATTACTTCAACCAAGAACTGAGAGGGATTGTGGCAGCATGAGAAACTGCAACAAGTGTATCGCAAATAAAATATGGCTTTAAAGATGGAAACTTGAATATACGGGATATTTGATCATGTGAATGAAAGATGCAGTTTAACTACACAGCTAATTATGCCTACTTTAAAGACTGATTATGACGTCATCAAAATCAAGAGGGGGCCCCTCTGTGTAGCTCATGCTTGAAGTTCCTTAATAACACTTTGAAGTAATTCTTACATATCCAAGCCTTATTTTGATAGCGTATGCAAAAGAAAAAGCCAAAGGCATTGTTCTATTTCTCTCTGTAATGGCCACATGCTAAATAGTCCATGGTTCCTGTACCAAAAGCTCTGCACTGATGAGTTAGCAGAAAACCAAGCAGGGGGTGCCCCCCTTTGTCACTGCTTTCATTTTTAAAATGAATCATAATTTCTGCATTGGATACGAAGATGGGTTTACAGCTATTAGCCATCATATTAATAATTTAGAAAATACATGCCCTATCACTTGTGTTCTTTCAATTCTCTATGAACACAGCTGCAACCCACATTAGAATCGAGGGTAAAGGGATATTTTTCAGATGAGATATTTGGGCTGAATTATTAAGGTAGCCTGTACTACAATATTACTAATAAACATTGCTTCTGGCTCAATTTAGCCTGAACTCAGTGAACCTAGCCAATGGTGACAAATCAAAAACTCTGAAATGCCCAATGAATGAATCTAACTAATCAAGGAACCCTGTAGGAAGTAGATGTCAGGGTTAACGAGCCAGTAGTTTCACCATGCCATGCTGTGATTTCTTCACATAAATGCCCTCAGAAGAGATTACCTTTATGTCATGAAAAGGAGAAAAGGAAGGTTATATTCCTTCAATTGACAGGTTAACCACCACCATTACTAGAAGACTTATCTTTGTGGGCTAAGTTTTTCTTTATCCTAAAATTAAAATTTAAAATCCACAATACAAATTAAAAACACATTTTCATTTTCTAGGGAAGCAGTCAGTTGAGGACATCAAATATAAATTGCCCCAAAGTCAGAATTTCTTCTGTACTGTCCATTCACATCTCCTTGATTTACCCAAATTGCTCTGCATCCTATTTTGTATTCGATACACAACATCATCCCTAGTCAGCTGCATTCCTACATCATATTTCTTCTGCTATCAGCAAAAGGTAAGCTAAATGTTACATCATTGTTATACCATATGCCACTTGTAATATCGTGTATGATATTTAGGACCAGTATTGAGGAGAAAATAAAGATACAAGGATGAATATATGTATTCAAATAAATAAGTCATGGAGTTAATTATAATGGACTTTGACTTTTTCAAGCTAGCATGTAGTGACAGTATCCAACGCCAAACAGGCTTCTCAGCAAAAAGTACAATTCCTAAAGGCAGGACATCTAGCGTGTGGTAGTGATCTACCTTCTGTTCTGATATTACTCATCATTATTGTCTTTATTCCCTTATGAAATTTAACTAGTTATTTTTAAAACTTTAATAGTTTTGAGTCAGAACAGTTGCTTATAATGAGTAAAAAATAATACGAAGGGTTATTCTGTTGTTATATTTTTTTGCTGTTGTTGCTCAAAATGCAGAAATCTTGCAGGCTTGTGGTTGAGATTTTCACTCTCTGCTTTTTATCTTTACTAAAGTGTCAACCATAACAGTGTAGGCCAGGTTGTCTTTCCTTATGCTAATGGCATAAAAAAAAAAATACATGACTTTAAAATGTTCCAGATTCTTAATACAAAAATCTATTGCCATAGAAATAAATATTATTCCAGAGGCAAGTCAATTGAAAAACTCTGTACACTTTCATTATAATACTGATAAATAACCACTATATTATGAAATATAAGTATCTTTGAAAGCATCTATCACTTTAGTTGATTTGCAACTTCTCATCAGTGTTCTGAGTTGGCCCGTTTTTTTCAAATCAAAGATCCCATTTCCCCTGCCTTTGAGAAATACAATTTTTAAAGATTCCATTTAGCATCCTTTATTGCACTCCTACATCATAAAGTTATGCTTTATAGCAGCATAAAAAAGCTGTAAAATTAGCATCCTTGTAAACAACCTTCCATGCTCACTGGTGAAGCAATCTGTGATTTGTACTGATCTCTTAAATGTGACTTGAGATTACAGTACCCACAATTTCAAATTAAAAAAAAGAGAGAGAACACTAATATAAGGGAGAATATGATGAAATGTAAAAATGAGGAAGAGTATTTTTCATATATTGGTATTTTTGAAATTTGGTATTATGCTGCTAAATTCTAGTGTAAGTTCCAAAATACGGAAATGTTCTATTTTTATATGAAACCCCAAATGAGCATGTTTTCCTCTTCTTTAATGTTTAAATGTTATACCAAAAACACTCTAGAAAATGTAGAATTGAAACAGACTGTGAACACATTTACCAATTTTACCTCTAATTAAAATTCCTAAGGTAACATGATTTAAAAAGAAAACACGCGCGCCGTTTTATCTTCACCTACCTAAGGAGATTCCATCCTGTACTCTTAGTTGAGCAACAATTACAACTGTTCCTAAAACTCACTTGTAGCCCAAACCCGCTGCCGTCGAGTCGATTCCGACTCAAAGCGACCCTACAGGACAGAGCAGAACTGCCCCATAGAGTTTCCAAAGAGCGCCTGGTGGATTTGAACTGCTGACCTTTTGGTTAGCAGCCACAGCACTTCACCACTACACCACCAGGGTTTCCCATGTGGCCCTGTGGTTAGGAAATTGTTTTCTAGTGCAAGAATGTTTGAGGGATTTATACTCTGTGGCAACCAAATGAGAAATCTTCTTACGGGAAAAGGGGTGCGCTCTCAATGCCTCTAATGACCATTAAATTTCAAACCGCAAGACTGGCTTTGGTTAGTCTTCCAAAAGAAGTCTGTGATATCGATTTGCCTCAAGTTCAAAACACATCCACAACCTTCCCTTTGGACTACCCAAGAAACAGCAATTTTCAGTATTTGTCTGGGTACGTCGCCTGGACACGTGGCTAAACTCGAGGGTAGCTCACACCCAGCACAGACCCTGAAAGAAAATCTGAGCAGCCTCTCAGGGGACACCCAGAGAGGGGCGGGCCCTCAACGGATCGCCCCGGCCACACCTCCTCTACCGAGGAGCCCTTTGCCCCATTAGGGAGGTCCCAGGTACCTGAAGCCTAGTCTAGTTCTGGAGACACAAAGGGGTGGGGTAACCGCTCTTGGAAAGCAAAGGTGAGGCCTAGGCCCTAGGAAAGTAAAGAGCCGGGGCCTCTCACGTCCACCGTATACCTGGGCGAGCTCCGGCCTCTGAAGGCCAAGGGCGCCAACAGCGGTCCTTCTCCGGTCCCCAGTCCTCCTTCCCGTCCACAGTCCACAGCCTCCCTCTCACACACACTCAGCCCGGCGAGGGTCGCCCTCCACTCCTTTCTCCGAGGGAAACCGTTCGCCCGAGAAGCTTATCAACTCCCGGACCCCGCCGTTGGCGCCGGCAGCTGCGTCCCGAGGCCCACCTCAGACTCGGAAGCCTCGTGTGGGCGCAAAGCCTCGCGAGGCCCCGAGCTCAAGTGAGCCGCTCGCCGCCCGGCCGCCGCATTTCCGGTCTGCAGGGCCTTGGACTCCAGGTCTCACCTACACCTCGGGGCAATGTGGCTGACCACGCTGCCTCTGCTGCTAGAAGCCTCACGGAGCAACCCCAAAACCGAACCCAAGCCTATTTAAGACACGTCCCAGGCTCCAGAATCCCGCCAGCGAGAAACCCACGCCTCAGTGGGAGGGCGAATTAAGAACCCCCATGACAAGCCCTCATGCCCTCTCCCATAAGGCTCCTCCTACCACTTAAAGTCACGCCAAAACCCAACATCTCCGTATCACATACTGAAAATGTTTTATTTTATCCATTTACATTTAACTTGATATAAACTTGTCCGGAAAAGTCAAATAATATGCTTTATATTACCTCAAACATTTATTAAGAAAACCAAATTCCATAAATAAGCACAGACAGTAAGTTAAAACATATCACAAATTGACCAGTATGTAACAAGAATGCTTTATCTACACAAAACATCCTATTTCACATGTTTGTTCATTCTTAGAAAGCGCTTCTGTTCTCTGGGTTTGGATTTGACCAGCACATGCAGAAAGAGCTGATTGTTTCTCTGTACAAAGTTGCAGGGTTGTAGATGTTCAAGTGCACCCACCGGTGGCCGGCAGGGGCCAGGGAGGTGGCCGAGGGTCACCAGGGACGACAAGACGACCACAAAACAACCAAGGGCACAGAGAAGTGAGAAGAAAGAAATGCAAAAGGAAGCAAACAAACCCCAGTCCTGAAGGGTACAGAAAAGAGATGTGGTTTATTTTACTTTTCCTTATAAGGACTTTTCCAAATGGGTAAGATCACCTCTTCTTCAACACATGACTGGTTTAGTCTACTCCAGCCACCCAATTCACTGGTTTGTTCCTCGTGAGAAGCCTTCCTTCCCTTCAATATTCTCATAGAGTTGTGCTTAAGAAAATAAAAATAAGATAAAATAAAAGCGTTCTTTTGCAAGCCAATAGAGGGCCACATGGATGTGACTGGGTGGATGGGGCAAGGGTAGGGTGGTGGGAGAGGAAAGAAAGAGTTCAAAGGAAGAATACAAGGATAAATCAAATTGTATCAGTTGGGCCCTCAGACGAGGCGGCTGGTAGCAGATGCTTGTCCTACTTGAAGATAAAAATCCTTAACGTTGTGCTGTCCCTTGAACACGTCCGTGTGACCTAGGTGCACTGTGTGTGTGTGTGTGCGCGCGCGCGCGTGTGTGCACATGTCAGAGAGTGAGCGAGAGTGCGAGTGTGTGTGTTTCTGCCCACAAACCAGTCCATTGGTGTCTGATTTCAGATCCTGAGTCGACTCCCTGGTAAGTAAAATGGCAGGAAGGATGCTTTTGGCAGGGCACGAGAGGAGGGGCGTCAGTTGTGGGGAAAGAAGGGACAAGAGGGGAGGCAGCGGGCGAGAGGCCCGTGGGCGTCGTGTCTAAGATGTAGGTGGGAATCCGCCAGACAGAGGGCCGGGAGGAGGGCGCGGCAAGCGTGCGAGCACGACAAGCGCGAGCGAGGAGGCCGAGGTCGCGGGTAGGGGTGGAGTGAGGCTCTGGCGATGCGGCCGTGGGAGGAGCTGCGTGGGAAAGGAAAAGGAGTTTTCGAGGGTCTGGGGGCCGCGGGCGAGCGAAATCAGGCGGAGGGAGGCCTCGCGGGCTGGGTCTTAGGGCGAGCCCGGGCAAGTGAAGGCGAAAGGTGCGGACTAAACGAGACCGGGCAGGGGCAGGGAAGGGACAGGGCAGGGGGCCCGGGCGGGGATTTGGGGGGAGGGAGGACTGGAGGCCTGGGCAGGGCGTAGGGGCCGGGGCGCGCACCGGAAGGGCCTGTGGGCGGCCCTGAGGGCGCTCCCCAGGCGGAGCGGGCCGTGGCGCGGCGGCATTAAGTGAAGCTCATGGAGACTGTGTGCTCTAGCGCCTTGCGGCGGAGGGAGGCGATACTCGTGCCCCGCCACACGTCGCTGCTGTCCGGGGAGCTGCACAGCTGGGGCGAGCCGGAGACGTTACTGGGACCGGGGAGGGAGGCGGGCACCATGCCGGGGAAGGCAGGCTGGTAGAGGTGCGACTGCAGCCCGGCGCCGTTGGAGCCTGCCAGGCTGTTAGACAAGCCCATGGAGTTGGGCGGCGGCCCGGCCGCCAGGCTGCACTGGGACAGCGACTGAGCCATGGCCTGCTGCCTGCCCAGCGCCGGCGGCAGCGGCAGCTGTGACACGCCCGGCATAGCGGCCGCCGCCCAGCGGGTGTCGTTGGCGTGGAAAGAGCACAGGCTGTCACCCATGGCGGCCGCGGCGGCGGCCGCGGCTGATGGGAACTGAGGCAGGCCTGGCGTGGGCAGCAGCGTGCCCGGCGCGCGGAACACGTTGGTCGTCTTCTTGCGCTTCTTCCACTTGGCTCGCCGGTTCTGGAACCAAACCTGGAGCGGGCGAGAGCGAGAGACAGACAAGGCGCCGTTAAGCCAGCCGGGCCACTGGGAGGCGCGGGGTCTTGAACCCGAGAAACCTCCGTCAGATACACCCATTTGGCCTCCACGGTCCCGGGATAGGTCCTCACACCCAGAAGGAGACCCTGGTTCGTGCAACTGGCGCCAGGTGCACGAACAAGAGCAGACTCCCGCCACACTTCGCTACCGCGGTTTGGAGCGCTTACATACAGGCGAACTACTACCCTGCGCTGGGGTTCACCACGCCCCTGCGCGTTGGCATGCTCTGTGCACTACACAGATGCACAGGTCTGCAGGCAGGCATGTGTCAAAGCTCGACCCACAGGTGTACAAATGAAGATAAACATGTGTACCCATGTGGCTTAATAGCATGCCTTATCACACTGATGGGGTATAGAATTTTCAGAAACGCTGGAAATTTGGAAATTGATGAAGGGCCAGAGATGACACAGCCAGTTTCAAAATCGAAAGACAAAGGAAAGCCCCTAACGACGCGGTTGACAGAGCAGAAAGGTTAATATAGTGATCCGTGTGGGAAAGTGAGCTCTATTGAGCCAGTGTTCTTTGGGTCACCACCGTGTCTTCTGATTCCTCCGAGAGCGCTTGGTTCCACTACCACCAGTCTCCGTGTTTCATTCTCAAACTACTCCAAGAACACCTTTGTCTGGGCTGCGCGGGTGTGCTGAGACCCGCTGCTGCAGCCCTGAGCCCCAGGGCCTTCAAGTCTATTCTGTGCAGGAACTTAGTATCCCAAGCTCAAGGCCTTCAATTCCCTCAAAGCGCCCCCATTTCACCTATAGACTAAAATCAAATTCTCTGCCCACTACAAATCAAAAGAAGTCAAGTTTAAAGCTCACACTAGGTATGGCTCAAATTTAATTTTGCTTCAACAAACTCAGGTGGCTTTTTCAGTATATTTGATAAATTATACTCCAAATGAAAACGAGCCTCTTACTCTTTCTTAATCATGACCCAGGAATATCAGACCCTACCAGGCAAATTTGCCTATGGATGTCAAATTCACTACCACAGGAGAAGAGTTCTGTCTGAAATAAATCAAGTAAACTGCCTGACTGAGATAACCTCCCTTTTCCACACATTTGAATGTGGTATCTCTTCCTCTGTGTGTGTCTCTGTGTATGTCTCTCTCTAAATAATTGCCAGCATGCCTATTTGGCAGGCTTGCAGTTTAACATCTAGTCAGCTGGAGGTTTACTGTGCATAAACATAAATGATGTGGGACACAGCACAAGCACTGATTGAGTTTCCTCTTAGAATTTGGCTAACGCAATTGGACCACCATATTCATGGCCCAAAGGTTATTCATCCCTTAATTCAATCTATTTAGTGTTTACTCTGCAAGCTAGAGTATCATGAGTATGGACGTACCTGGCCCCAATCTCGGTAAACCAGCCATGCACAGCGGTGTTTTCATATCCCTGCAAGTGAAGAACACTCTTCGCTTACCATTGTGAACGGCATTGCAATCTAGAATTCTCGCCTGGCTTTGGGCCGGCCCTGGCCTTTCTGCCATACCTGCGCCGTCCCCACCACTTAATCTTTCTCTGGTTTCTACCCCATTTCCCACGTTGTCTGCCTACCCTAGCGTCTGCTCAGTCCCCGAGTTGGCGGCGCGGTGGATTAATGAAGCAGCAGAGGCCTTGATGGTGGACAAGATCAATGCGGCCCGCGGCGGATTGAGCTGTTAGCAGGGTTTGGCTACAAGCAATCTCAGGTCGCTTCGCAGGACCCCCCCAACTCTGGATTGGGGGGAGGTAAAATGGGATGGAGCCCTAGACAGGGACGGTATGTGTGTCCAAACCGTCCTCACACTTCACACGCGGCACCCAGATATATTTTGAGAGGTATCTATAAATTCAAGACCGGTTCTGACACCCCGCACATTATGCTAAGGCTTTAACCAGTGAACTCAGAAATGTTTGGTTGTTTGGGGCAGGGAGGTATGGGTGGGGGTAAGAGAAGCAAAAGAAAAGAAGAGGGGGGGGACCGCCCGGCCGCATTCTGATAGAAAATCCTACGGGCAGAAAGGTTTCTGACTCTAGGATCTGCTCATGCACAGGCGTAAAAGAACAGCAGAAAATATTAAATATTACAGAAATAATAAAAAAAGCGTGCTCAATTATGTTTGAGGGTTAGCAGTCAAATGGTGGCGGCAAATTTTTTATGTGTCATGGCTTACTTGGGTTAGGGGAAAATCTGCATAGGATCCAAGCACGTCCGTTCCAACCTATGATGCATATGTTTTTAAAATGTGAATGTTTCCACTTGAAAACTAGAGCATGACGGATTAAAATGCGGGCAAAACCTAAGGGAGATTTTGAGAATGCACAGATGACAACTCCAGGAAATATATTAACCACAGCCACAGGCCAACTTTGTACTCAGTTTGAAATGCAGCTCTTCTCTGAAAATGCTTAATACAACAGTGAGAATCTAATGGAGGTTGGAATCTAAAAATCTACTTTCGTGATATCTGCTGTTACAGTAATATAGACATACTGTAAATGTATTTTAAAATATATAGCCCATTTAATTCCCCAGCTATAAATGGCCCAGAAATAGAGAAAGAGGAGGAGAGGGAGAGGATATTACTTTTTTTCCCTCTTGAAGCAAACCCTTTATGAAGATCTCATTGGAATCCAGCAAATGATTAATGTGAAGATTTGGGAGGAAATCTGGGGAGCTGTATTAAAGCCTAGATCTCAGGTTCATTTCGATCAGCCAGCCGTGAACTCTGGGCCGAATTCATTACACTTTAATAGTGCTGGGAGAGGAAGAAAATGCAATTTCTCATTCCATTAGAAAACTAGAAAATACTCTCAGCTTGTCCCCCTATTAAGATGTGGCAGGTGACAGGGCCATTCTGGGGGACATGGTCAATGGAATTACAGCCCATTATTTTTGTTCATATAAAATATTGAAAGGCAAGCCTGACTGTGCAGAAGTTATTTCACTGATTTGGTTTTTATGTAAATAAAATATCGAAAGTTAATTAATCCGTGCTAGAGACTAATGATTATGCTTATTATATTGCATTTGATCACGTAATTTGCATGATTCTCACATTGCTGCTTAATAAGCCATTCCAGGTTATAAATAATTCTGAAATTGGTTTCTAATAATGGCATGCTATAAAAGGAATGGTTTTATTACACTAGCCAGAAAAGGGGAGCAATATCAGACATGGAATTGGCCTCCATATGAGTAGAGTTGCTTTAGCAAATACCTGAAGGTGTGATATATGCCAGATATAAATAGTAAATAAGTATGTTGTATAAGTTAGTCTAGAATCAATAGACATTTTTTAAAAAATACAATTGCAATAAATTAAATGTTTGGATCATTTTTAATCAGTGCAATGGCCCACATACTGAAAAGAATGTGTGGCAATCTGTTAACTATAAAGAAAACTATAAAGTACTCATCATATAAGAACATAAACCAATTACTATTTAATTTGAATTTGGTCAAGGAGCAATGGTACAGTGAATTGTGAAGTAAATACATTTTCCATAAATTATTTTTGCATTATATTACATAATGTTAATCATTTTGAAATGTTAATTAAGAAGGTTATGTTGATCTGATTACTTTTTAAACTATGGAACATTATTTTTAAAAATATTGAAATTGCCATTCTATTAAATTGTTTCTATCATCAGCCTCAAGCTATTATCTTTGGTTGAACATTATGCTAGAACAATTAAAGTACTTTGTCTCTTTCTTCTTGCAAATTCTGCATACTTTCTGAAAATAACTGCTTCTATTACATAGTTTATATTTTATTTCACTTATAACTTTTTCTATTAAAAAAATCATTGTCGTTAACCTTTGGTGGACCTAATAAAGTTTAACAGACCTCATTTTCTTTTTTCATATTATCAGTTGTACAATTATATCTTATTTGTGATTATGAGTTCTATTTTAATATAAACTAATTACCAGTATGGCTAGGTTAAGCAATAGTATTTTAATTTTTAAGACAAAAATTAATAGATGATATTTCTGTAAAAGAAAATTTATAAATTTTGAACCTGCAATATTTTAACATACCAGTGTTATCATCTGCATTAATGGGAGTATTGAAATTGTATTTATTTGTAAAGGCTTGGGCTCAACTTCAGATTTAGAAAGACTTGCAAGGTAAACATTTTTGAAGAGTATTAATAATATATCTGCACAATTAATTTGCACTCTTTTGTTGTGTAATTGCAATGGCCAGTGTTCAGGTCTTCTAGAGTTCACTAAGAAAACCACCCAGACTTATATTGGGTAAATATATTAATTATTATGTTATACAAAAAAAATTTTTTTTCTTTTACCCTGAATATTACCTTATTAATTTGAGCACTTTAAGTCCCCTATGACATTCATTTTCTGACTCTTAGAGTAGAAACATATGCTTCTTTTCAAGTTTACACTTTCTTTAAAAAGCCAAATACAGAAATATTCGACACTGGGGTTATGGACATCCTTATTGCTTACTTCTTAGTTCAAATGTAAAGTAACTGAGAAATTTAAAATGAATTTTAAAAAACAGCCGGTTCTGACTTAACAAGTTAGGTTGGCACTCAGGATATGGGACAGAAAATACACGCATCCAAGAGAGCAAAGGAAGATTTTCAGCACCCTGGATAGCTCAAGACTAGTGCAAGTCTTGGAATTTGACGCCAGCATCTGTCCATAAAATATTTGAAATATTGTTTTCATTCATTTAAAAAGGCAAAAAAAAAATCTTAGCTTCCACTGGGCTTATACTTTTATTCCCTAATTTTCAAGAAAGTTATAGTGTGATTTTCTAGGCTATTTATAATTTCCACTTTGGAGGGTGGTTGGAGGGGAACACTGAGGTCAGTAATGATTTCATCTGCCTGTCGACCTTTCCCGTTCTAAATGTCCTTTCTTCGGGTTGGGTATCTACAGCAGAAAGTCTTCTTTTTTCTTCTTCCTCCCTCCACCCTCCAATTTTCTTAAAAACCAAAAACCTTTGCCGTCGAGTCCATTCGGACTCATAGCGACCCTATAGGACAGAGTAGAATTGCCCCATAGGGTTTCCAAGGAGCAGCTGATGGATTCGAACTGCTGACCCTTTGGTTAGCAATCGATCTCTTAACCACTTCGCCATAGGGGACTCTTAAAAATCTAGGTCTCACAGGCTTTGGGGGACCGCTCCAGTTGCCGCCAGTACACTCGTAGGCCACCAAAGCAAACCCGTTGCAAACGTCAAAGCTAGGGGTTTTGCCTGCGAGTGTTGGAGAGAGATATTCAGGAGTATAAAGCCACACTGTGAAACTGGGTGTGGTTTCTTATTTAAAAAAAAAAAAAAGGCACCTATTCCGCCCTATTTCCTCCCTTTTCATGTTGGGTATATAATTGTTGTATCCCAGATTTATCCAGGCGCTTAGCGCAAACTCATTAGGGGTAATGAAATACTTGTCAATTAGGCGGGCTCAGTTGAGATGCGCGCTCCGCTTAGCCGCACGGGAGACAGCGGTTTCCTTCTAAGGAAGAAGGAGCAAACTCGGCAGCAGAATAATGCAGGGCTTCGCTTTTGAGAACTCTCTGCGGGGGATGTGGATATACTAGCGGGAGATGGGGACCCTGAGTGTCCACTGGAGATGGCGATCGGGAACAATCTCTGGGCAAAGAAGGCTCTAACTCGACCCAGAAACGCAGAGGTAGCTGACGCGCAGCCCAAGATTCAGAGGCGAGGAGGAAATACCCTCTCCCTTTGCTAAATCTTCCCGCGCCTTTCTGCCCGGGCACCCAAGCCCAGCGTACCTGCACTCGGGACTCAGTGAGCCCAATACGCAGTGCCAGCTCCTCGCGCATGAAGATGTCGGGGTAGTGTGTCTTGGCGAAGCTCCTCTCCAACTCATTGAGCTGTGCTGGGGTGAAGCGCGTCCGGTGGCGCTTCTGTTTCTGTTGGCCCTGCTGCTGGCCGGCTTGGTTGGGGTTGGGGCCGCCCTGGGGCCCCGGTTGCTTGTCCGGGTCCTTCGCACTCACCGCCAGCGAGGCTGGGGTAGAGCCCACTGTGGTGATGTCCTCTCCTGGCAGCAGCGTGGCTCCCTCGACCGGGTCGGAGTTGGGAGCCAGGTCTCCCGGATGGCCCCCGGGGTCGGAGCCCCCTACTCCCAGCCTACACTTCACCGCCTCCCGATGGCCCAGAAGCTCGGCGGCATCTTTCATACCTGAGGAGGAAATGGGGTCGTGGTCAGTACTTTCCTGGCTAGAGCAGGAGGGACTATCCTTCCGGCGCGGTCCTTCTCCATTCCCATTCTCTGTTCCTTTCGCGACCACGCTAGCCCTTTGGTCGAAACTCCTGGCGTGCTAAGCTGAGTTCCCCAGGATTCGGACAGCCAAGCTGGAATAACATCTCACAGCCCTTTCCCTTCTCTCCGAAGCCGGTTAGCGTAGTAAACAGCACCTGCTTTCGTCTCTCCCGCAATAAAAAAAACTCCCAGACCTGGCAATAAAACATGCTTCTGAGTTCCTTTAATAAACCGTACCCCCAGTGTCCCGGGAAACCAAGAGCAAATCCTTGGGCATGGAGGAGAAGGAGAAGAAGAAATAAAGGATTCTTTGGCGGCTGCCCACCTGCACTTTGGTAACCGGACGAACTCTACCTTTCTTGCCCTCTCTTGCCCTCAGCCTATCCCCTCTCACCTGCGGAAGATAAGTCTCCAAACCTTCTACCCTCCTGAAATCAACACAAATCAGCTCCGCCTCTCCCTCAAATCAGAGAAAATGTTTGGAAAATGGAGTCACATCCATCACCAAAGATTCCCAAACCGGAAACCCAGAGCCCAGCAACCCAGGCAGCATCAACTAAACTCTATAGACATAACAGTGAATCAAACTTTAGAAAATTCAACTTTTCTTTCCGGAGAAATAAAAGGCGCGTTCCTCTGAGCCATCGACTACGCAGAGTCCCTTGCAGAAGGCGGGATGCCTGTGAGGATGAATTTGGCTTTTTTCTTTTCTCAACAGCACACTTAGCAAATCCACCTCTATTGCAGTGGCTTCTTTTCGTGCCAGATTTTCCACAAACTTGACCATATTTAGACGAGGAGGAGGGAAAGAGATGCTGGGGGGTGGGGGGAGAAGGAAGAAAAAAAAGGACAGAGAAAGAGGAAGAAATACCAAATCAAAGCAAACAAGAGGGAGAGAGGAGAAACACCTCCAAACAAATTATCTTGGGGTAGATCGCCTTCCAAAAATATAAAGGGGTGGGGGAAAGAGAAAATAAGAAAAACGAAAACTAACAACATTCTCCAACTCCTTTTTAGGATCTACATATTCCATAGATTTTTTTAAAGACGATGTTAAATCAAATTAAACTTTAATGCAACACAATTACTTTTAAAGAAATTAGTCCATTTAGGGCGCATTAAGGTAAAATAAGGAACAAATTGACAATTTCCTGCCCCGGCTTCTCCTGGCTGCCAGGGCGAGAGGCGCGCACTCACCTAGCCTAGCGTCCAGGAGGTCGGCGTGAGACAGCATCGCGCACCGCTCCAGGGCGAAAGCTGTTCCCCCCCAAATTTTAGCGGCTTTAAGTTATTTAAAATAGATATAAGCTATAAGCTATACGATATAGATATATATAGATCACCTAAATGAAAGAAAATTCGGTTTGTGGTTAAAAAGGGGGCTTCTTGCATTATAATGTCCTTTAGAGAGACGGGGAGGTGCTTAACAGTTGAATGAACCCGTGAGCAGCTCGGCGAGGGGACCAATCAGGAGGGCAGCCTGCAAATGTCAGCGCCCGGAGGGTCCCCCACTCCGCCCGCCCGCGCCCGCCCGCCCGGAGGAGGCAGCAGTAGCCCTGGCGGCTCCAGCCTTCCAGCAGCAGCTAAAGCAGCGGCGGCCGCCGCGGCCTCACCCGGGGCCTCTGGGCCGGGCCTCCGCTAATTCTTCCTCCCAATTTTCTCCGGACATACCTTTCCTTCCCCTTGCCCCGCCCTGCACCCTTCAAAGGCGCCGCTCAGTCTTCTGGAGCTAGAATCTTCAGTCGGCAAAGGCAGGGCAGCCGCTACAGGATGGCATGACATCCGCGTGACCCGGGAGACGCCCCCACCCGCATGCTCTAGGCTACACCGGCCTGTGGCTGCTTTAGGCGAGCCTCCGGGACGCGGCGAGAGCACACAGCGGCTCTGGCACCGCGCCTCAACCTCGCTGCTAACCAGCTTGCCTGCGCCTGGGGCCTGGGGTCCAGGCGTCGTGGCTGGGCCAAGGGCCTACCAGGGCCGAGCCCAGCCGCAGACCTACAGCGGGTGCGCTGAGTTGGCCTCCCCGGCGCCGCCCCAGCCCGCGCTCAGGGTCGGTTTGTGCTCTATGCACGCTTTCCGCTGGCTCCCTCCGGAATCCTGTTCCTCCGTGCGGTCCACGCGCGCATCCCGGTCCCTAACCCGCTCTTTTGGTCAAAGTTTCTAAGTTCAGCCTGGCTCCCAACTCCATTTAAGGCTGTAAATAAAGTTTAATGCTCTTTATTTTCCTCTTGAATATGTTAAACTACTCGAACAATTTAAAGTGCTTTGCACAAGTGAAGCGAACCATTTCTAATGTTCTGATTTTTCAGAGCCAGCCAACAACAAAGTTTAGATTAGTAATATATTTCTAACCAGAGTAATTTTCAAGATCATTAGGCATTTATGTAATTAGTGCCAAATCTATAAGCTTTTATTACGATTATTAGAGTAAAATCAGTATAAATTTGTACTAATTTACTACTGTTTAGACTTGGCTGTCAAGCCCAGAGGTTCTTATTGTAAATGATAACTGAGGAAATTAAGTGCAAAATTCTGTACCATTTCTGATCTGCTCCTAAACAATCCGTTTCAATTGTATTTGTAACAGAACATAATGCCCTTTTAAAGTTATTTGACTTGTATTTTTAGTTGCAACACAAGAAAAATGCCCTCTGCCCAGGCGCAATGAAAACTGATATGTACTACTCCCAACTTGATTAACATTGATTTTTAATTCGAGAGTGATGCAATTAAGATTATTCATTTAGTGCAAATAAAGCTTCCACAAAAGGGTGGCCCTATGAAGTCTGTTTTAAATAATACCGAGCAAATGGCTTTTTTTTGTTCGCCGTCCAATTGACTTACACAAAACATTGCAAATGCTGCCTGAGAGCAGATGCGAGAGGAATTGTGCGCGCGTGTGTGTGTGTGTGTGTGTGTGTGTGTGTGGGTGTCCTTAGCTCTGTGTGTGTGTGACAGGGACCGAGCAAGGAGACAAAGGAGGCGGCAAAGCGGACTCTGGGGCAGTTTTGTTTCCTCCTCAACCTCGAGCAGCCGGTTCCCCTCCTCCCGGTACACGCGCGCGCGCACATACATACGCACACATGTGTGATTTCATGGCATCGGCCATACCGGTTCCTTCGGAGCTGTGGGGACCGCTTGCTTCCCCGGAAGCCTCGGGCCTGGCCGAGCTTCGGTGGCGGCTGCAGCGGCTGCCAACTCCGCCTATGTAGCGCTAAGGCGCCAGGGCCGCGCGCTCCGGTTTGGTGGAGCCCAGGAGGCGGTGGCGTGTCTGGGAGCCGCAAGGGCGTTCGGCTAGCTCCTGAAGTTCTTTCTAGAAAGGTTCTCCTTGGAAGAATACTAAGACCTAAAGCACACACTGTCCCTACAATGAATGTCCCTTCTCCCCAAACAAAACCGCAAATCTAGAAGTCAGAGCGCTGGGCGCGCGCAGCAGAGGGAGACAGTTCAGCCGCCCCGCGCGAGGCTGCATGCGCCCTGGAGGTGGCTCGAATGCGCACCTACCAGGAGCTCACTGAGGGGTTTCTGTCTGTCTGGATAGGACTTGTGGGGTATCCAAGACCAGAGTGCAGCGGGAGAGGTGGGAAAAAGGGGCTGAGGAACAGACATGGGGCCGGGCAGCGGCGCCCGGCTTCCTCAAATAGGCAGATTCGCCGAGGCTCACAATGCTGTGGCTCCGTACCCGGTCTGGAGGGGGGGAAGACAGGCTGCGGCCTGGGGAGAGAAGAAGGGCGCGGGGCCCCGAGTCTACTCGTTTGTGCACACAAGCGTTTATGTCCTCATCCCACAGCTGCCCAGAGCAGCCCAGGGCTGCTCCGCGTCCTCCCACATGCACTCGCTCGTATATTCTGTTTTGTTGTATCTTTCAGGTCGATAAATAAATGTGTAATAGTTAATGTGAAGACACATCAGAGTAATAACAATGGGACGAAATCAAAGGATTATCCATCTCTGTTAGTAACTGCTGAATAACAATGTTGCGGCGTGATTGATAGCCCGCTTCATTTTATGACTTTTCTATTGGTCTTGATTTTTATAGCAGTATAAACAAACTAAATCATTTCTTCCTAGACTTCAGAGCATAAGCATCTCAGAGAAGGGTTGGGGGGTAAAGGGAGAAAGGAAAGGAAAGGGGGGGGGAGGAAATCTGCAAAGTGGGAGGGGGCGAGGGCGTGGAGGGGGGGCGTTGTGGTGGGGAGGGCGCAAGCTGGAGCCCGGTGTCAGGAACCTGCTGCCAGCCGAATTCGCGAGGAAAACAATAGTCTGGATGTAAAATGCTCGCCCCGAACCCGGTTTCCTCCTGGCAACTCGTTTCGGCCAATGCCTGAATCCACCTGGGCAGCGCCTGAGATGTATTTACCAGAATTTTTATTCCCAGTCATCTTCCCACGTTCCAGGGGCAGCCGGGAAAGTGCCGGTCAGGCCCATTGCTGTTGATAATTTAAGGCATTTCCCATATGATCATGGGAGCTGAAGTCCCTAACAAGGCGAGGCTTTAGCGCAATGGCCCCCAAATCTTAGGAATGACAAGAATGTCTTCAGAAATCACTTCAAAGCAAAGTAAAAGGATTTTCTATGACGGATCCAGTGATTTTTCCTCAATAAATAGGTTTTAGATTGTTACACACACGTAGAGGTGAAACAAAGGGAACTACCAGAAAATATATTGGTTGCCCCTAATAAAATTTATTTAGACAGTTTACTTCTCATAAAAAATAGACATTGAATTTTGTATCAGAGCCTGCCAAGGGGCTATGCACAGGGAAATCATTTTTTCTTTCTCCCCCCCTCCGCCCCCCACTTTTTAACGACGCACAAGGAGCATTTAAAGGCCGGAGAAACCGTTTCTGCTTCCGCCGGGCCACGAGCCCAGATGGAACCAGGGAACTTTAAGAGAAACCGGATTTACAGGAGATACATATATTTTTAAAACAAAATCTTGATGACCAGTTATGTAAATTACAAGAACAGCGACTGCAAAATCTCTGTCTTCCCTGCTGCTCTGCTGTCCCATTCCAGAGTAACACTTAGAAATATGTGAGTGGGTTGGGAGATAGGATGGCCTGGGAGATCCGGGCACCGAATACCTTAAATACAGATTTATGCCGATTAGGTTTCTAATTTTGACGTCCTCTCTAATTGTATTAATGCGTTCATTGTGAATCCTTGTAAAGAGAGAAACAGAGAATAAAAAATATATACTGGGTGCTCTGGGAAGAATTGGGTAGTGTGCCCAGCGCCCTAATTGCTTTTTCCACTTACAGAAGCCTCGGGTGTTTATTAAATGTAACTTTCGGCTCCTTGACTTGTTTGTAAACTGCTCTCTTTGCAAACAGTGGGCTGAAATATGGCGCGTTATTATTCACATTCCTGCTATTAAATGCTGAATTGTAACATTGTTCCCTTTAATGAGGAGCGCCTCCCTCAATAATTAACGATCTCACATTTTCCTGTTTTCTTGCCTGATGAAAAGAATCAATTTTAATTCGTGGTAAATTACAGCCATGCTTTTGGGTATTATTTGCTTACAGAAAACAAATCAAGTGACTTGAACACTCCTGTTGACTTTTCCAGATATGCAATAACCCGAACTCAATGATAAATCAGATCGTGTTCCAGACCTACTTCAGAACCGGAAAAAGAATAAAGGATGGGGGGACAAGTACACAAGGAAAATAAAAGAAGCTCTTAAGTCCACTGCGTCTGTATTTTTATTTGGAACAATGGAGACTACTTCTCTCCCACGTCCTACCCCAGGTGCCAGACTGAAGCACCCCCCCCCCGCCCCAGCTTCCCCTCAACCCTCACCCTACCCGGTCACAGCAATGGGTGGCTGGTCCACATCTGGCCACATTGAAATTTGGGACTGCTCGGTATATGGCTTATTTGTGGGGAGTTCAATTTGAAGGCGGAGTGAGTGGAAGGGAGGAAATCTAGGACCGGGCAGCCAAAGTACTGGGAAGGGGTAACAAAAGGGCTGGAGGGCGCTCCCACACTTATCTGCATAAAAGAACTCTCTCGAGGTTCTGGACAGAGGCCACAGCCAAAAAGGCTTCGACTGAGAGCTGGGGCCAGGTCCCTGCGAGAGCGTCCACTGCTCTTCTTCTGCCTGGGGCTCTCGAAGGCAGAGAAAAGAGCCTTTAACCCCATTCAAACAGTCCTGGGCCCGGCCCAAACCGGCGTTCTCCAGGCCTCCCCCGGCCCGCCGGGAGAGCAGGAGATTCCGGGCGGCTTTCTGCAAGAGCTGTCAGGATAATGTTGCGCCAGGAGCCTGTGGCCACAAAAACTCCCTGCCTACAGGTCTCTTGCTCCCTAAACGCCTTGGAGCCAAAAGCCAAGGACCTGCACTCCGGCTTTTTTTTTTTTTTTTTTTTTTTTTAAGCGCAGGGAGCGGGGCGGCATATGCGTGACGCGTGTACTTGTGTGTGCACTTGTGTGAGCAGTGCGTGTTCACTTCTGCTCACTCGTGGCGCGGGAGCGCGCTGGGGGCAGCGGAGGAGCAGAAAATTCGCTAAAAAAGAGTCTGATTTCCTAGTGCTCCAGGAAAGCCTGTGACGATACATGAACTCGACATAATTTTTTTCTGCTGCAATACAGTTTCCCACACATTCAAATTTGCCAACTACTCTCAGCCGGCCCACCTGTGTGACTCTTACCGAGAGCTGGGTCTCTTGCCCCACTTACATCCTACCCCTATTTTTCCCTTCTAACAACGGGCACCTTGGCCCTCAACGCGAGTGCCCGCCACAAAACAAAGACGGATTAGTACCAGAATCTTGACTCCGTATCTCACTTCTCTTTTTTGCCTTTTGACGGGTCATTTTAACAGTCCCAATTAGCTATACGGAATATAATAAGTGACATAGAGATTTTGTTTGCATGTGTTAAGTTCGTTGCTTTTCTGATTTCTATTTACTCGGGATAAATAATCATATATCAGTTATTCAGTTAGGTGACAAGGCTAGTAATTGGAATAAAAAGAAAAACATCTCATCCTTATCTCTTCCTATAACTAGATATAGCGCTAATAAGACTGCATCAATCTTATCTAGCAAATAAATAAAATAGACAAACAAACAAATTCGCCTCCAACAAGTTAATGCGGTGTATCTGAGTGGAAAGTAGATATTTTCACGCATTCTGGAGATGAGGAGTGACTTTTAATAAAATCACAAGAAAAACAAATGTAATTCTGTAAGCCATTTCTTCAAGCCGCCGGCGCTCGCCGCCTCCCCTCGCCGCCTCCCCCTCTCTCCCCGCCCGGCTGCACCGTCCCAACCTTTTTCTTTTCAAAAGCAGTAAGTCCCAGGTTTACGATTGACACCGGGGCTCAGCTTCTGCAGCTATTTTATACTTGTTTGTCGTTTGGAAGGGGAAGGTAATGAGTCTTTCTCAAATAGTATTCCCTCCTTTATTTTCCTGAGCTTGCTCTTCCTTTTGCTGCCTTTCCTCTTTCCTTTTGCTCCCCTTTTCTGCTTTCTTTATTATTTTTTCCTTATTTTCTCCTTTTTCTTCCGTTCGACCCTCACTCTTTCCTCTCCTTGTCTTTCCGTTCCTCCTTTCTCTTCGTCTTCCGTCACCTTTCTTTCTGTCTCTCCTTTCTCTTTCCTTTCCTCTCCTCTTCCCCCCCCCCTTTTCTCTCTACCCCCCTTCCCTGTCTATTGCCCCCTCCCGGCAGCCCGAGTGCGGCTAATTCCGGGCGTCTATATTCACTCAATTAGAGAAATCTACAGAGAAGATCGATCTTCCATCTGCAGACATGCCAGCTTAACAAATTAGATTCTTGTTTCGTGCAGGTGATTTGGTGACAGTTGGGGAATTAGAAGTAATAAGTTGTTGTGTTTGAGTCCGGGCCCCCGCCCCCGCTCGCGCCCCTCCCCGCCCGCGGGCCCCTCGGCCGCGCCCGCAGCCCGGGCACCCCCTGCGGCCCCCCCACCACGGCCGACCCGCGCCTGCCGCCGCCGCATCCCCCGCCGTAATTAGTGCTGCTGCCCTCCATGTGGGCTCGATTAAACCGTGATTTAGCCGAAAGAAATATAATTATGGCTGCAAATAAAATAATCAGCATTGAAGAGCGATTTCCTTAATGAGATGGAGCGGTTGCACGTCACGGAGTAAAGGGGTCTCATTAAGAGGTGGTAATGAGGCTTGGGTGGATGGTGCAGTTACAAAATAGCCCAACTCCTCTGCAGGCCCGGCCTGCGGCTCCAAGAGGCACCGCCTTGCCTGCCGGTTGTCCCGCGGTCCCACCGCTCCCCAAGGGGCACTCGGACCTGTCCCGTCCGGCCCCCAGGGGGCGCAGCGCCAACCGCGACCTCCTCCCTCGGGCGGGCAGCACCGTCGGGCCGGGTGGAACACAGAAGAGGCGACACAAGGCGAGGCCACCAGCCGGCTGCTCTGGGGCCGGGCGAGCTAGGCCTGCTCCGCGTCGGGAGCCAGATTTAAACAAACAACGCTGAGGGCACTGGGCGCTGAAGAAGCCGATTTGAGTGGGGAGCCCCTGGCTGGGGCGGGTAGTAGGGCAGCCCAGGGAACCTCTGGGCGCAGGTGGAAGCCTTCTCAGGTGAGTGTGAGTTCAACAGGCAAAGAGATGTCACAACAAACAGGTGCTCAGAGGCAGGTGTACACCACTCCAGGAGGCGTCAGCATGCTGCGTCTTCACAGCGCTTTGGGGGTTCTCATTCTCCCCACTTCATTCTCCAAATTTTATTAAAGTACTGAAAAACCCAACAACTCTGCGTTTTTAGTCGCCTCATTTAAAAAAGTTTCAAATATTTCCTAAAGTGGTAGCTCGGACCTTTACGGCTTATTAGACTTAAGGTAGCCTTCTTTACACCAAGGTACGTACATATGCAGGTTCCCAATGACCAGATGTAATAACTCAGCAGTTATTTCTAATTAGATTATAAACCCCCTCATTGATTCAGTTTTATCATTTGGAAAATTCTACCATTCTCACTTAGAAAAGGAAATTCACATTATCCACACAAAGTGACTATCATCTGGCCAATATTTCCTGAGCCCGTTGGTCTATATCGGAGGCCCGTTTCTGTTTGGAGTGCTGGGGAGTGAGAGATGAACAAAAGGGGCAGATCCCTGACCTAGTGGAGCTTACAGTCCAGCATGCCCTGAGCTGGATTTTTCCACCATGGTGGACTGTAGCCATCAGGCATTTATTTGCACACTGGTGGAAGAAGAGGTAAATCTGCAAAGTATCTCAGCTTTAGTGTGCTCCTGACCTTCCCACCTTCTCAATCAGTATTTTCCTGAGATTCTGAGGAAGAAAGTTATTTGATACATTAGTTTTATTAGGTGTTAGAAGTTAATGTAATACCCTTCCTGGGATGTTTCCATTTTAATAGTGATCTGCAAGGAGAGGTGATTTGCTTAGACAAATGGTTTTTCCCTATCTGTGTGTCTAGTTGTAGTGGGAGGGTTGACAGAGGAGGGTTTGAGGGGTAAATCACTACTCTCCAAATTATCACTTCTCTATTTGTCCTCACTAGCTCTGGTGGAAAAATTTGCATTAAAAAAATTTGGAGGGGAGGGGGAGATTGTTGGTTCCTTTGAGAATTTGACAAAAGCTGTGGATGTCCTCTGATTAAAGTGCATGTATCTGCAAACAGCTGCAGAGGTTTCAGGCCCCTCACAAACTCCCCTATGGGCCTCAGGCTATGAAACAGTAATACCCAAGTGAAGCTTCACTATTTATGATTAAGACCTTCAAAGACAAAATAAGGCAAATCTCCAGATTTTTCTATCAATAAATCTGAATCTAGGGAAGAGCTAGGTAAAGATTCAGAAGAAAATTGTCAAACCTGTAAGTTCCAACAAAATAACTGATTAGATGTAGTCTAAAAAATTTATAACAAATTCACATCTTCTACCTGACTCAAATATTAATTGATATTAATCCAAATTTATATACAATTTTTCCATCTTGCAAAGAATTGTCAGGAAACCAGCTTTGTTGGAGGCAGCTCCTGCCCCTATGGAACATAGACAGTGGGCAGCTGGCACCCTACCTGGGAAGTGCAGCCTCACGTGATAAAAAAAAACCGAACTCGTTGCTGTTGACTAATAGTGACCCTAAAGGATTGAGTAGAGCTGCCTCAGAGAGTTTCCAGGCAGGGAGTGGTGGATTCGAACTGCTGACCTTTTGGTTAGCAGCTGAGCTTTTAACCACTGTGCCACCAGGGCTCCTCTGCCTCACACAATGGCGGGTCATAAATACGTCCTGGACAGAGGTGGAAGTGAATGTGATTAAAATTCACACACTGGGACTACAGAGAGTGAAGGGTGATTAAAAGCCTGTCTTAAGCCCACTAAAGCCCCAAAATCCAGAGCTTAAGCTAATTTTCTCATTCATTCCCCAAAGGCATTTTACACATTAAGGCAGCAGAGCTGCCTTCTCCACCCCACATGCTTTCCCAAGTTGCTAACATATGGAACAGAGAGGCTTTTCTGCACGGGAGATAGTTCTTTCCCGGCTGCTTTAGCACAAGGATTTACTCTTCCCCCTCCCTTAATTTTTGAGAGATCCCCAAGCCACCCATTAGAAGGGATATTGACTTTTCAATATACATGTACATGGAAAAGTACCATCTTTGTTCACTGTCCTTGAAGCAACTGAGGTAGAGAAGGGAGTATATATTAGTTAGGGTACGTATTAGGCTGCTGTAACAGAGACCCCAAAATAAAGTGGCTTAGAAAAAAAAAATTTTATTCTGTCACACAGAACAGTCCATGCAAAAGCATTCTAAGACTGATAGGGCAGCTCCAAAAGGTTGGGAACCCAGAG
Source organism: Elephas maximus indicus (assembly GCF_024166365.1). NCBI lineage: Eukaryota > Metazoa > Chordata > Mammalia > Proboscidea > Elephantidae > Elephas > Elephas maximus. The sequence continues at coordinate 82,421,465 of NC_064820.1, forward strand.
ATCTTTATTGTTGCTCTATCTTCCTCAACATTTGGTTTCCATCTTGTGGAAGATGCCTGCTCCTGATCCTGCCGTCACCTCTGCATTTTAGGAAGCTGGGAAGGGAGGTAAAGAGGAAGGATTACCCCCTTTCTCTTAAGGGCATGGCTCAAAAATACAACTATCACTTCCTCTCACAATCCATTTACCAGAATGGAGTCAGGTGGCCATACCTAACTCAAGGGAAATTGGGAACTGTAGTCTTTACCTGGACTAGTATACCACTTACCTGCTTTGGGAAGGGCAAAACTGTTATCTGCAACTCATTTATGACTTGGCCTCTATCCTCACTTGTCTCCAGTATTTGTACTGCCAGATTGGTGAGTGTGTTTTGGGGAGTGGGTGTCGGGGGAGTGGAGCAGAAGTAGGAAGGCCATTAGGAGCCTATTACAATGCAATAATCCAAGGAAGAATTGATGGCCGCTTGGACCAGACTGAGAGCAGTGGAGGATGGGATAAGTGGTTGTGCGGGCCCTTTGAAGAGAAAATGCCTTTTGAGGTTCAAGTTAATTCAGTGCAATAAACATTTATAGGTTCTGGGCCAGGTTCTCAGCCAAAAGAAAATAGACCATGGCACCATTCGACCAAATACAAAGAATAAAAGTTGAAGTTTTTGAATGTTAGGGAATTGGGAGACTTTATGAGGTCAGACTAAAACTCAAAGGCTTTCCATCCGGAAAGATGTAAGCAGAGGGGTGATGTGATCAAAATGTATACAATTCAGGAAGGTCACAAGAGAGCAAACATGGATTAGGAAACAACCTACAATCTTCATTTAAGACAAATAAAAGAAAGGCCCTTATACAGGGGGAATTAAATTTATAGAATTCATTCCTTCCAAGAGATGATACTGTATTTGTTGGGTTAAGTGTTCGGTGTCTATAAAAGAGACAAATAACAATAACAAAACCAATAGTGGCTTAAACAAGACAGAAGTTTATTTTGCTCTCATGTAATTGTTCAGGTGTAAGAAACCTAGGACTGTTGCAGTATGTCCATGGTGTCAGAGACCCAGCCCTTTCTGATAGTTCTGCCCACTCAGGTGTCACCCTTTTCCATGAAGTCTGGGATGGCTCACCATCATGTCCATATCCAGCTAGTCAGAGAAAAGGGGAAGAGGAGAGAATCCCCCCTCCCCTTAAAAGCACAACCTGGAAGTTTCACACATCAATTCTACTCAATCCCATTGGCTAGAACTTTGTCAAATGATCGCATTAAGCTGCAAGGAAGGTTCAGAAATAGTGTCTTTATACTGGACAGTCATGTGCCCAGGTAAAAATAGGGTTTCTATTACTTAGAAAAGGGGGGAGATGGGATATTGGGGTCCTGTAGCAGTCTTGATGCACTAAGAGTTTCCTTTTCTTAACTCACAACTTCCAATGTTAGTGCTGGAAAGAAAATTAGTGCTAGAGAGTGTGCGGATGGGCAGGCCTTGGTAGACACCTCTGAATCTCAAACTTGACCTTCCTCTTTGTATTCTTTCACTTTAGTTCCTGCTGGCCCTCAAGCGGTGCTTTCCCCTTAAATATTCTGTCTCAAAAAAAGATCAAGACCTTTCCCTGGGTCCCCTTCAGCCAAGCCGAGGCTGATGGAGCTTTCAAGAAGTTCACTATAGATATAAAGAGAACAAAGAAGAAATAAACAAAAAATACAAGAAACTTGTAAACTTCCAGATTACAAAGTCCGAGATATTGATCAACTCTTCTTCGTTCTTGTCTGGCAAGTTTAACTTCTCAGGCGTTTTGACCACAGCCCTCATTCTAGTTCCCAGCTTGCCTCTGCACAAAGGATGCTTGTTTTAATATTCATCATCCAGGAACTACATGTAGTACTGCCCTTATACCTGGACAAGAAGAAGCCCCCTGCCCTGGGTCTTCATGAGCCCCATTTGGACCTTCTCCAGACACAGCCTACCCAGAGGCTGCTCCTCCCCCGATAGACCACCTGGGCCCCAGAATTCTGTGCCCAACAGTGCAGCACCTCCCTCCAGGGACTGTCCATCCAAGGTCAGAGTGTGCAATATGCACATCCCTAGGCCAAGGGGCAACAATTTGTGATGGGATGTGGACACAGCATGAACAAGTAGGCTAGGCTGATGGCTTGTGGGTGTGTGAGGCCCCTTGCAGTTCAGGATAGAGCTGATGGGTAATGAAGAGAAGGAGCAAGCCTGGAGCTGGGGCTGGAACTCCCAACATTTTAAATTTGAGCCTGAACTTTTACATTGTTATGAAGGTATATTTGTCAAAGTAAGAAGATAGAACATATTTTATTTTACAATTTGTTAACTTGACTTCTAATTTTTTAAATCTTTAGACATATGGTTTATGGGCTTCTATTTGTACTCTTGCCCCAAGCCCTGCCTATGTTAGGGGTAGGCCTGGCTGTCTTGTCACATATTTCGTCACCTTTACAGTCATGCTGTCACATTCACAGTTACCAGAGGTTAGGACTTCAACATAAATTTTGGAGGAACACAATTCAATACATAACACAATCGTTTTTCATCCTTGACATTACTATATTTTTTCAGCAGAGCACTTACTGCTACCTGAAAGTGTGCTATATACTTATTACCTCTTCCCCTGAGTAGGAAGCAGGCTCCATGAGAGCTGAAACCTTGTCTTCTTACCTTGGTATCCCTAGAGTCTTGTACAATGCCTGATACACAATACATGTTCAAAAAAGTTTTTGTTGAAGGAATGAATAAATGGTCTAGCTCTGCAATAGCAGTTGGGACTCGGATTTCCCAAATCTAAGCTTATTAAGCAATTTGGATTGTGAACAAGAGTTTGTTTTTACTGGAATTTATGCCATCCGTTCAAGATGGCATCAACTTGGCCAGCCCTTTGTGTGCAGAACAGCCTTGGATGAGAGTGGACAATTGCTTGATAACGAGGTGTCACGGTGGCTCTGTTGTTAAAAAGGCAAGTGTAGCCTTTGCAAGTTAAATCGGGCCTTCCCTCTCCAGCTCTGTGTTCAAGTTTAAGTCCTGGAAAGTGAGCCCAGTACAGAGACTGCCATGCTATTTACTGGTGGTGAGGAACTCAACTCAGCGTTTGGACAGGGACTGGGCTGAACTTTGATGTGCACCAAACAGGATACTAAAGCGAAGAGTCCTAGCTGTCAGAACCAGGTACTTAGGGGTCGTTGCCTAACATCACCGTTTATAAAAATGAGAAAACTGAGACCCAGAGGGGCCAGAGTCCCATAGAGCCTGGTGGAGATTTAGGGCTGGGGCACAGTTCTCTCAACTTCCAGCTCTGTTCCTACTCTGCTAGACTAACCCCAACTAGTTTCATAGAAATTTCCAGGATCAGAATGAAATTTCCATGAACCATAAAGTGTTGTAACACTTTAAAAAAGAATCCCTACTCACAGAGCTTCTGTAAATAATGTAAATGTAAAATGTAAAACGGGGATAATGATAGTACCCCCTCAATGGGATTACTTAAGGTTGAGCACCTATATAGTAAGCGCACTGCACTGGGCAGATTCGCTGCAAAAGACCTCTTTAAAGTATTAAAAAGCAAAGATGTCACCTTGAAAACTAAGGTGTGCTTGACTCAAGCCATGGTGTTTTCAGTTGCCTCACATACATTCGAAAGCTGGACAATGAATAAGGAAGACTAAAGAAGAATTGATGCCTTTGAATTATGCTGTTGGCGAGGAATATTGAATACACCATGGACTGCCAGAAGAAGGAACAAATCTGTCTTGGGAGAAATACAGTCAGGATGCTCATTAGAAGCAAGGATAGTGAGACTTTGTCTCACATACCTTGGACATGTTATGAGGAGGAACCAGTCCCTTGAGAGGGACATTACGCTTTGTAGGGTAGAGGGTCAATGTAAAAGAGGAAGACCCTTAAAGAGATGGATTGACACAGTGGCTGCAACAATGGACTCATGCATAACAATTGTGAGAATCGTGCAGGACCAGGCAGTGTTTTGTTCTCTTGCACATACGGTCGCTATGAGAGGGTCACTATGAGTTGGAAACTAGTCGATGGTACCTAACATTTTGTTGTTGTTAGAGGCCACGGAGTCAACTGCAACTTATGGAGACCTTATGTACAAAGGAAGGAAACATTGCCTGGTCCTGCGTCACCTCACTATCGCCAGTATGTTCAAGTCCATAATTTCAGCTGTTTTGCTAATCCATCTCACTGAGGTTCTCCTGTGCCTTTGTTAGCCTTTTACGTCACAGAACATGATGTCCTTCTCTAGCACTTGATCCCTCTTGATGGTGGGTCCAAGGCAAGCGATTCAGACAATGTTCTGTTGTGGTCCATAATGTTGACTAATTTTTGGAAGTGTATCGCGAGGCCTTTCTTCCTCGCCTGTCTTATTCTGGAAGCTACACTGAAATGTGTCCACCATGGGTGACCCTGCTGGTATTTGAAATACTGGTAGCATAGCTTCCAGTGTCACAGCAACACACAAGCCACCGCAGTATGACAAACTGGCAGATGAAAGTGCTATGTAAGTGCTAGCTATTGCTACATACGTTATTTACTGTTTAAATTCGTATCCATTCATATACAAAACTCCCATGTGCTTGCTGAGAAGTTCTATTGCTGACTACAAAGATTCTGGAAACAACAGGATTGACACCTAGAGTCTGCTCCTAATCCAGGCTGGAGGTTTGGTGATATCTGTGAGGGTGAAGTTCTAACTAGGCCTAATGTCTATGGCCCCCAAAACAGCTCCTGCAGGTCTGTAAGTGGCAGACAGCGGGAACACCCTGCTCTCCCAGATGAGTACCTGGCAACCTCTGAGGTGCTATTTGGCACGAAGTGGCTGCTCCTCAGCGGGCGGGGATGTGCCATGGCTGCAGCCCTTTGAGATTCTCACAGTCCTGTTTTCAATTTGGGCCCTGCAGCTAAAGAGGTAAATTGAGAATATTGATCAGCTCATCAGTTCACAATTAAATTGTTCTTTTTCCCCTTCTGAAATTTGGTATAGTGCTCATGATGGGTGGAGGAACGGCCGGTCCACATAGCAGCTGCGTGGGGGTGCTCAAGCCATCTCCACCCTACCATGATGTAGTCACTTTAAGGTCGGGATTTATTTATTTATTTTGTTACTATTCATTCTGACATGTCCATGGCCATCGGATTTTGTTCCTTCACGAGAGGGGATGGTGCAAGTGGGCAGACCTGCAACCGGGAACAGTGCATGTGTAGAAGTTGGGAAAAGGTGTGCCACCAGTATTAGCTGATCTGGGCTGTCAAAGAACTCCAAGTTCTCTGCCTTCCCGGGGAGCTGAAGGACCTGGAGGAAGGAAAAGTCGTTCATCTCAAGAAAAGATTGGGGACCCATCTTAGAAGAAAAAGAAGGGGATGGTAGTGGAATAATGAATTAACCAATGCCAAACTCGATTTGGCCAAGTCTTGGCAGAATAACGCTTGGCCCTTTTGTTTCCAGAATTCTAAGGCCAGGTGAATAAAATCACAGAATTTTAAATCTTATTGCTCTTAAAAAATAAACACACACACCACACACAGAATTAAAACTCAGTCTGGCCTCTAAGCAGTGGTGTGGCTAGGGGTGTGTGGAGAGGGGGTGGTATATACTGCACTGGGTGACACTAAAATGACTGTCTATAAAAATATCCCTGTAGTTAGAACAACAAAAACATTTTTTGTAAGCCCAGCTCACGTGTATCATTATGCTGAAAAACAAAGAAACCGTTGCAGTCAGAGCTGATTCCGGCTTATAGCGATCTTATAGGACAGAGTAGAACTGCCCCACAGAATTTCCAAGGAGTGGCTGGTATATTCAAACTGCGGATCTTTTGGTTAGTGGCCGAGCTCTTAACCACTGTACCACCAGGGCTCCATCAATATTCATACAAGGCTAAAACCCTATGCTAATTTATTTTTTCAACCTTCTAATGTGCTGGGGTCAGAGCTGTCGTTATTACCCAACCACAATGACTCTTGGAATCATGTGGTTTCGTCTGCCCCTACAAGCAGGATCTGTTTTCATTGCTGCGGTGTTTTCATTGTCCCTGATTTTGTCAAATTTTCTGGTATTTTAGCTACAATGTTTTGGTAAGTAGTGTGTGAATCTCTATCGATAACTTTTTTGAGAATGAAGTAGTAATTAAAGGAAAAAAGGGTATATTGGAATCATGATTTATGTGTAATGTTACTACAAAAAACATTCCTAAGGATTCTGTAGGGCCTGGTACTGGAGGAGGTCTGGGGGGAGGTGACACCAACCCTAGTGACGCCACTGCCTCTGAGGCTAGCATTACCTGAACACTGCCTATCCCCCTACTTCCCACTGGTTCATTATACTCCAGTCACCTTGGCCTCTTAAAAATTTATAGAAAGATTTTTTTTTCTTAATTCAAGGTCTTTACACATTCTATTCCTTTCTCTCCAAATGTTCTTTCCCCATTTTTCATAAAGCCGGCTTCTTTTCACCTTTCAGATCTCAGCTGAAATCTCATTAGAAGTGAGGTGAGGTCTTCCTTACCCCTCTGCAAAAAAACAAAAACCAAACCTGTCGCCATGGAGTCAGTTCTGACATATAGCAACCCTATAGGACAGAGTATAACTGCAGGTGGTAGATTTGAACTCCTGGCCTTTTGGTTAGCAGCCAAGCTCTTAACCACTGCACCACCAGGGCTCCCTTCACTCTTCCAGGCTGGTCCTTTCCTCCCATGGCTATCCTCCATTCCAGCATCCTGTTATTTCCCCCATAGCACTTCTCCTAGTGTTATTACTGAGTTTACTAACTGAGTGCTTATTTATTGTCTGTGTCTCCCAGTACACTGAGAGCCCCTGAGGGCACAGTCGATGTTGGTTTTGTGCCCAGAATACAATAGGCACCCACGAGTATTCTCCTGGTTGCTCAGGCCAAATGAGTTGAAGTCCTCCTCAAATCCTCCCTTGTTATGACCCCCGCATCCACTCCAAAGGCAAATTTCTTGGTTCTACTTTCAAGACATATCCCAAATCTGACCACTTCCCACCACTCTCACTGCCACAACACAGGTCCAATCACTACCATCTTGTACCTGGATTATTGCAATGGCTTGAAATGCCTCCTTGCTCCTCTCCCTGCCTCTGCCCTTGAGCTCCTTCAGTCTGCTCTCAGCACAGGAGCCAGACTAGAAGGCCCATGAAATCACTCCCCTGCCTGAAACCTCCACTGTCTTACCATCGCATGTAATCAAAATTAAACTCCTCACCATGGCTTAGGAGGCCCATGTGATCAGGCCCCTGGCCCCTGGCCACATCTCCAAACACTCTCCCCCTCTTACTTGGCTCCAGCCACATCACCCTCACCTCTCCCTTCCGGTGCTGCAACTGCCTAGTCATTCTCCTGACGGCCTTTAAAATGCTTTATTTTTCCCAAACATTCCCACAGCTCACCCCCTCACTTCATGCAGCTCTTCGTCTGATGTCACTCCTACAGAAAGTCCTTCCCAGTGGACCTATCTAATATAGAATCTACCTGCTTGGCCACAATCTACCCTCTCCTGTTTATTATTTTTTTTAATTAGAAATGTGTTTAGTAATAAACACATTTATAAGTTATTTTTGCTGGTTTTAAAAACTTAATTTTATGAAAAAGTAATACATTTCTGTGCTTCAGAATTCAAAAATTAGAGAAAGGCATACACTGGAAAGCCCCTTTCAACCCTGTGCTAAAGCCACCCAGTTTTACTCACATGCAACAAAAATTATTGGTCTTTTGTGCATGCTCCCTGATATAGTTTAAATATAAACAAGCAGATATGTATATGCATGTATCTATATTCTTTTAAAAATTTTTATAAACACACACACATATACTACACATGATATATATACTAGTATATTTATATATAATATACACACACACATATATATGTATATATACACAGGTGTTGTTGTTAGGTGCTGTCGAGTTGGCTCTGACTCATAGCGACCTTATGCACAATAGAACGAAACACTGCCTGGTCCTGAGCCATCCTTACAATCGTTGTTTTGCTTGAGCTCATTGTTGCAGCCACTGTGTCAATCCACCTCATTGAGGGTCTTCCTCTTTTCCACTGACCCTGTACTCTGCCAAGCATGATGTCCTCCTCCAGGGACTGATCCCCCCTGACAACATGTCCAAAGTATGTAAGATGCAGTTTCGCCATCCTTGCTTCTAAGGAGTATTCTGGTTGTACTTCTTCTAAGAGATTTACTCATTCTTCTGGCAGTCCATGATATATTCAGTATTCTTCGCCAACACCACAATTCAAAGGCGTCAATTCTTCTTCAGTCTTCCTTATTCGTTGTCCAGCTTTCACATGCATATGATGCAATTGCAAATACCATGGCTTGGGTCAGGCACACCTTAGTCTTCAAGGTGACATCTTTTCTCTTCAACGCTTTGAAGAGGTCCTTTGCAGCAGATTTACCCAATGCAGTGTGTCTTTTGATTTCTTCACTGCTGCTTCCATGGCCTTTGATTGTGGATCCAAGTAAAATGAAATCCTTGACAAAGTCAATCTTTTCTCCTTTTATCGTGACGTTGCTCATTGGTCCAGTTGTGAGGATTTTTGTTTTCTTTATGTTGAGGTGTAATCCATACTGAAGGCTGTGGTCTTTGATCTTCATTGATAAGTGCTTCAAGTCCTCTTCAATTCCAGCAAGCAAGGTTGTGTCATCTGCATAATGCAGGTTGTTAATGAGTCTTCCTCCAATCCTGATGCCCCGTTCTTCTTCATATAGCCCGGCTTCTCAGATTATTTGCTCAGCATACAGATTGAATAGGTGAAAGAATACAACCCTGGCGCACACCTTTCCTGACTTTAAACCAATCAGTATCCCCTTGTTCTGTCCGAACAACTCCCTCTTGATCTATGTAAAGGTTCCTCAAGAGCACAATTAAGTGTTCTGGAATTCCCATTCTTTGCAGAGTTATCCATAGTTTGTTATGATCCACACAGTTGAATGCCTTTGCATAATCAATAAAACACAGGTAAACATCCTTCTGGTATCCTCTGCTTTCAGCCAGGATCCATCTGACATCAGCAATGATATCCCTGGTTCCACATGCTCTTCTGAAACTGGCCTGAATTTCTGGCAGTTCCCTGTCGATATACTGCTGCAGCCGTTTTTCAATGATCTTCAGCAGAATTTTGCTTGCGTGTGATATTAATGATATTGTTCTGTAATTTCCACATTCGGTTGGATCACCTTTCTTGGGAATAGGCATAAATATGGATCTCTTCCAGTCAGTTGGCCAGGAAGCTGTCTTCCACATTTCTTGGCATAGACGAGTGAGCACCTCCAGCACTGCATCTGTTTGCTGAAACATCTCAATTGATATTTCATCAAATCCTGGAGCCTTGTTTTTTGCCAATGCCTTCAGAGCAGCTTGGGCTTCTTTCTTCAGTACCATTGGTTCCTGATCATATGCCACCTCTTGAAATGGTTGAATGTCAACTAATTCTTTTTAGTATAATGTCCATCTTCTTTTGATGCTTCATGCGTCATTTAATATTTTTCCCATAGAATTCCTCACTATTGCAACTCAAGGCTTGAATTTTTTTCTTCAGTTCTTTCAGCTTGAGAAACGCTGACATGTTCTTCCCTTTTGATTTTTCATCTCAGCTCTTTGCACATGTCATTATAATACTTTACTTTGTCTTCTTGAGAGGCCCTTTGAAATCTTCCATTCAGTTAGTTCTTTTACTTCATCAATTCTTCTTTTTGCTTTAGCTGCTCGACGTTCGAGAGCAAGTTTCAGAGTCTTCTCTGACATCCATCTTGGTCTTTTCTTTCTTTCTTTTCTTTTCAATGACCTCTTGCTTTCTTCATGGATGATGTCCTTGATGTCATTCCACAATTCGTCTGGTTTTCGGTCACCAGTGTTCAATGTGTCAAATCTGTTCTTGAGATGGTCTCTAAATTCAGGTGGGATATACTCAAGGTCATATTTTGGCTCTTGTGGACTTGCTCTGATTTTCTTCAGTTTCAGCTTGAACTTGCATATGAGCAATTGATGGTCTGTTCCACAGTCGGCCCCTAGCCTTGTTCTGACTGATGATATTGAGCTTTTCCATCGTCTCTTTCCACAGATGTAGTCAGTTTGATTTCTGTGTGTTCCATTTGGCGAGGTATAGTCGCCGTTTATGTTGGTGAAAGAAGGTATTTGCAATGAAGAAGTCTTTGGTCTTACAAAATTCTATCATTCGATCTCTGGGATTGTTTGTATCACCAAGGCCATATTTTCCAACTATTGATCCTTCTTCTTTGTTTCCAACTTTTTTTCGCATTCCAATTGCCAGTAATTATCAATGCATCTTGATTGCATGTTCGATCAATTTCATACTGGAGCAGCTGATAAAAATCTTCTATTTCTTCATTTTTGGCCCTAGTAGTTGGTACGTAAATTTGAATAATAGTCATATTAACCTGTCTTCCTTGTAGGCGTATGGATATTATCCTATCACTGACAGCATTGTGCTTCAGGATAGATCTTGAAATGTTCTTTTTGATGATGAATGCAACACCATTCCTCTTCAAGTTTTCATTCCCAGCATAGTAGACTATATGATTGTCTGATTCAAAAAGGCCAGTACCAGTCCATTTCCGTTCACTAATGCCTAGGATATCGATGTTTATGCGTTCCATTTCACTTTTGACGATTCCTAATTTTCCTGGATTCATACTTCGTACATTCCAGGTTCCAATTATTAATGGATGTTTGCAGCTGTTTCTTCTAATTTAGAGTCGTGCCACATCAGCAGATGAAGGTCCCGAAAGCTTTACTCCCTCCATGTCATTAAGGTCAACTCTACTTTGAGGGGGCAGCTCTTCCCCAGTCATCTTTTCAGTGTCTTCCAACCTAGGGGACTCATCTTCCAGCACTATATCAGACAATGTTCCACTGCTATTCATATACCCAGATACATAGTATATATATATATATATATAAAACAGTCTTTTACCAAAATGGTAGAATCCTCATATATACTATCTCATGCCTTGTTTTTTCACTTAACGGCATCATTTAGATGTTGTCATGGATTGAATTGTGTTCCCCCAGTGTTATGTGGTTTTCCTCCATTTTGTGATTGTAACTTTATGTTAAAGAGGATTAGGGAGGGATATAAAGCCCTTACTAAGGTCACATCCCTGATCCAATGTAAACGGAGTTTCCCTGGGGTGTGGTGATAAAAGGAAAGGGAAGCAAGCAGAGAGTGGAGGACCCCACACCACCAAGAAAGCAGCACTGGGAGCAGAGCATGTCCTTTGGGCCCGAGGTTTCTGTGTAGAGAAGCTCCTAGGCCATGGGACGATTGATGACAAAGACCTCCCACAGTTGATAGAGAGAAGAAAGCCTTCCCCTGGAGCTGGTGCCCTGACTTTGGACTTCTAGCCTATTGGACTGTGAGAGAATAAACTTCTCTTTGTTGAAGCCATCCACTTGTGTTATTTCTGTTATAGCAGCACTAGATAACTAAGGCACATGTATTTCCATATCAGTATATAAAGAACTTTCTCGTTCTTTTTTGCAGCTGCAAAGTAATCCCTCGAATGGATGTGCCACAATTTATTTAACCTGTCCCTTATTGATGAACATTTAGCATGTTTCCATTCTTTTGTCATTAAAAACAATGCTTCATCACTTCACACATATGCAAATATATTTGTAGACTAAATTTCCAGAAGTGGAAGCACAGGAACAAACATGTTTGTGGCAGATTATAATCCATAGAAGTTGTGCCAATTTACACTCCCACCAGCAGTATATGAGAATGCCTGTTTGCCACACCCTGGCTATTTTCATACTTTTTTGATGTGTATCTCTACCACAAGATCATAAGCTCCATAAGGGCAAGTACCTTGGCCATGCTTGTTTCTTACTGTATCCCCAATGCTTAGCAAGCCCTGATACAGTAGGTGCTCAATCAGTATTCAGTGAAGAAAGGAATGAATGAGTACATGTATTAGATAGCTACAATCACAACAATGCTGCATAACAAACTGCACCCAAACTCAGAGGCATATGACAGTAAGCATTTATTACTCAGTTGCAAAAGAAATAATACTGATACCTGGGTCTCCCTCCCAGAGATTCTGATTTAACTGGTCTGAGGTGCAGCCTCAGCATCTGAATCTTTTTTTTCAACTCCCCAGTAGAGTCTAGTGTGTAGCAAAGCTTGAAAGCCTCTATTAAAGATAATATTTGCTATTATTCTAACCATTCATATCTAAATTTTGAGTTGCTTAATTGACCTTATGATGCTATTACCTTAAGTGTATTTTTGAGGAAACAGAGGTATATGGAAAGTGAAACAGAACTCAGATCATGTTTACATAGAACAAAAAGGTGAAATTTTAGGAGCTACTCAGGGATTTAATAAATGTAAGCAGTCAAGCTATAGAATTCAGATTCCAAAATATAGTAGTGTTCAGTCTACAAATAATACAACAGTTTATCTCACAGAGAGGGGAGAATTTATTGTCAAATGATTTCAAGCTCTTAAATGTTAAGGATTTATATAAGGTTCGTATCATAACTATATAAGTTGTTGAATCAGTATTTAAGTCCATTGAAGAGAACAGTGGCATTTGCTTTTGTTAGGAAATACTTTTAGGGCAGTCCTGTAGGGTTAGCACAAGATCATCTGATGCTGTGATGATTTTTTCTTCTTAGGAGAAGCAGATAAAATGATAGAGGGTGATGGCTTATCCATTGTGCTTTGGCAAGATACTGCCAAGTTCCTTGGGCTTCTCACCCAAACCTAAAAAACCCAAAGACAGTTTTATTAATAAATTCCTTGCCTGAAGTCTCTTTGGTCAGAAGTCCTGCTTCACTGGTCTTCTGATAAATGGCTTCCACAAATAAACTGGGGAGAAACTTCTCCATTTGTAACTCAGGTAAGATGAAAGAAATTTATGTTGGAGATAACCATAGGGCCACAGTTTCTGTACTAGGAAAAGTAAGAAGTCAAAACTCCTCTCCCTTACCATTGGAACAACCATTTTATTGTCCACTTAGAAGCTTTGGCCAAGCCCTGGAGCCTAATACTGTTTACACTGAAGGCAGGGGTAGTTAATATTGAACACTGTTTGGCATTATATTATGAGTAAAGGAAGAGAGAAATCCTTTAGCCAGTATCTTTCCTTTGGGTCCTGCAACTATTGCACTGTATTCAGAAGAATCAATGTGCAGTCTAGCTGAGAGACAGGAGTCACCTCTAACCATGACAAGCTCTAAAATAAACCTGTTTTGAGTGGCATCTAATACTCAATAGGTACTTAATAAATATTCAGTAATAACATTAGGCCACTCAGCACCAAGCAGGAAGAAGGGACCATTTTTTGTTTTATACTTGGTGTTAGGGGTTGAATTGCGTCCCTCAAAAATGTGTTGTAAATCCTAACCTCTATCCCATTTGGAAATGGGTTGTCTCTGTTATGTTAATGAGGCAGGATTAGTGTAGGGTGTATCTTGAGTCAATCTCTTTTGAGATATAAAAAACACTAGGACAAGCAAGCTAGCAGAGATGGGGGAAGAGAGATAGCAAGCTACGTGAAGATCGCCCAGAAGGAGAAGCTCAAAGAGACAAGGACTTTCCTCCAAAGCTGACAGAGAGAGAAACCCTCCCCTAGAGCCAGTGCCTTGAATTTGAACTTCTAGCCTCCTAAACTGTGAGAAAATAAATTTGTTTGTTAAAGCCACCAGCTTGTGGTATTTGTGTTATAGCAGCACTAGGTAACTAGGACACTTGGGTAATTGATAAAAAATAATTGCAAAGCTTTAAATGTTTAGCAGTGATTAGATAAAATCATCACCTCCAAGCCCTTCCCACTTTGATAAACTCATTCCCATGAAAATACTCAGAACCCTAGGAACAGCAGGGAAAGAAGCCAATAAAAGCAGCTCAAAGAGTTTTACATTATCTCCATAAGCTATTTAATCTAGCCATTTTGAATGATCTATGTAAATTAATTACACTTTTTAATTAGGTGGTCTTTTAGCTTGCATATTGAAGTTTACCACTAATTACGACGAGGCAGGAGGTCACTTGATTGGTATGGGAAACAAGAGGCCTTTATTTCATTGAACTGAAACACTGAACAGTTAATGCTTAGGGGGAAAAATGTAAAATTTATGCTGGTTCTCAAAATTCAAACTGCGTTGCTCTTGTTCATTTTCTTTCTGACTCAAAATCCCCTTCTATGGCTCACTGGGGGTTTTTCTTTTTAAATATCAGAATGACTTCTAAACACCCACTGACTCAAAACTATTACAGTAGAGCAGCTCAGAAGCCTGAGTTTTGCATTCCTAATGCTAGGGGGAGAAAAATCCACCCTTTTGATATTAGTCACATTAAATGCCATTTAATTGCTAGTGCAGCTGTTTCCAGATGTGGCTTTATTTTGTTTCTGCCAGCCAGACAGTCTTTGATTTCCACTAAATTCATCATTTACCAAAAAAAAAAAAAAGCTTGTGCTACACTTTATGCCAAGCAGAATAATATGTTCTTTAATTAAAAAAGTATAATGGCCATTGTAGTGAACAGGCTGAATTTATTATCTTTAAAATATTTCTGAATGGCATTTTATGGCTCTTTTACTTCATCTAATCTTGTGTTATGCACCAGGATCCCAAATTTCCATTCCTTTTCCACATGTTAGTGACCCATGCTGTCCAATCGTCGATGAGTGTGTGGGGAGTTATGCAAGAAGCATTTGCTGATTTAATGCAATCTTTAGAAAAATCAGGATTGCTAATTAAAAACTACAGAGTGAAGAAAAGTCCTGACCCAGAGGAGTCCTCCCACCTGCCATTGGAGGGGCTCTCTTTTCACATCCTGGGAGCTCAGTTAGTCTACTGATTAGATTAGTAATGCTTCTGTGAGAAGGCCTGCCCACCTCCACAAAGGGCTGTTGTAGCTGCTGTTGTGTGCCCTGAAGTCGATTTTGACTTACAGTGTCCCTATATGACAGAGCAGAACTGCCCCACAGGGTTTCCTAGGCTGTAATCTTTAAGAGAGCAGATCACCAGGTTTTTTCTTCCATGGAACTGCTAGTGGGTTCAAACCACTGACCTTTCAGTTAGCCACCCAGAGCTTAACCATTGCACTACCAGGGCTCCTTCCCAAAGGGTAAAAAAAAAAAAAAACAAAAAAAAAAACCCACTGCTGTCGAGTCAATTCCGGCTCATAGCGACCCTATACAATAGAGTAGAGCTGCCCCACAGAGTTTCCAAGGGGTGCCTGGTGGATTTAAACTGCTGACCTTTTGGTTAGCAGCCATAGCTCTTAACCACTATGCCACCAGGGTTTATCCCCAAAGAGTAAACCAAAAAAAACCAAACCCGCAGCCTTCGAGTGGGTTCCGACTCATAGCAACTCTATAGGACAGAGTAGAACTGCCCCACAGAGTTTCCAAGGAGAACTTGGTGGATTTGAACTGCCCATCCTTTGGTTAGCAGCCATAGTACTTAACCACTATGCCACCAGGGTTTACCCCCAAAGGGTAAGGGCATATTATTTTGGTCTCTTCTTCCAGCTTCAAAAGCAACATTTTCAAATCACATCAAACAGGGCAGTGTAGTTGGAAGGGCACTGGCTTGGGTATCAGGGGGTTTGGGTTTCAAACCTGGCTCTCCCCACATAGAGCCGGGTGACTGTGGCTGGTCACAGAGAGGCTGGGTGACTTCCCTTCCATGGTGGTTTATCTGTGACATGACAGATTCATTTGTACCCTGCTCTACAATGTTCTTTCCACTTCTAAGAACTTCTAAGACTGCTTCTACTGAAGCTATTATCACTTTCAATTCATTGAAGGCAGTAAGCTCTTTGAAGGCAGGAATCAGATTTTATTCACTTTCTTGATCCCCCACACCTAAAACCTGGACACCGTAAAACTGAACGTTGTAAAAGGCAATAAATATTTTTTGAATTAATGGACCTGTGAAAATCAAGAATATGAAGTAGTACATTTTATTAACACCAGCAGTAGTAGTAGCAGTAGCCAATATTTTTTCTATAGTTCTTTTATTTTTTGTTTATTTATTTTTAAATTGTGCCTTAAAATTATAGAGCAAATTAGTTTTTCATTAAGTAATTCATACACATATTGATTTGTGACACTGGTTGCCAACCCTCTGATGGGTCAATACTCTCCACTTCTCCATCTTGGGTCCCCACTTTCATTCGTCCAGCTTTCCTGTCGAGTATCTTAGATGGCCACTCACAAGCTTTTAAGACCCCACATGCTACTCACCAAAGCAGGATGTAGAACATTTTCTTTTTAAACTATGTTATGCCAACTGAGCTAGATGTCCCCTGAGACCAAGGCAAAGTCATACAAGCTTCAAAGACACATCCAAACTCCCTGAGAGGCTGAATTACTGGCTGAGGGCTGGGGGTCAGTTAATACGACTATTATTCAAATTATTCAAATTTACGCATCAACCACTAGGGTCAAAGATGAAGAAATAGAAGATTTTTATCCGCTGCTCCAGTATGAAATTGATCAAACATGCAATCAAGATGCATTGATAATTACTGGCAATTGGAATGGGAAAAAAAGTTGGAAACAAAGAAGAAGGATCAATAGTTGGAAAATATGGCCTTGGTGATACAAACAATCCCAGAGATCGAATGATAGAATTTTGCAAGACCAACGGACTTCTTCATTGCAAATACCTTCCTTCACCAACATAAACGGCGAGTATACACATGGACCTCGCCAGATGGAACACACAGAAATCAAATTGACTACATCCATGGAAAGAGATGATGGAAAAGCTCAATACCATCAGCCAGGGGTCGACTGTGGAACAGACCATCAATTGCTCATATGCAAGTTCAAGCTGAAACTGAAGAAAATCAGAGCAAGTCCACGAGAGCCAAAATATGACCTTGAGTATATACGACCTGAGTTTAGAGGCCATCTCAAGAATAGATTTGATGCATTGAACACTAGTGACCAAAGACCAGACAAGTTGTGGAATGACATCAAGGACATCATCCATGAAGAAAGGAAGAGGTCATTGAAAAGAAAAGAAAGAAAGAAAAGACCAAGATGGATGTCAGAGAAGACTCTGAAACTTGCTCTCAAACGTCGAGCAGCTAAAGCAAAAAGAAGAATCGATGAAGTAAAAGAACTGAACAGAAGATTTCGAAGGGCCTCTCAAGAAGACAAAGTAAAATATTATAATGACATGTGCAAACAGCTGAGATGGAAAACCAAAAGAGAAGAACACTCTCAGTGTTTCTCAAGCTGAAAGAACTGAAGAAAAAGTTCAAGCCTTGAGTTGCAATAGTGAAGGATTCCATGGGGAAAATATTAAATGACGCAGGAAGCATCAAAAGAAGATGGAAGAATACACAGAGTCATTATACCAAAAGAATTAGTTGACATTCAACCATTTCAAGAGGTGACATATGATCAGGAACAGATGGCACTGAAAGAAGAAGTCCAAGCTGCTCTGAAGGCATTGGCAAAAAACAAGGCTCCAGGAATTCATGGAATATCAATTGAGATGTTTCAGCAAACAGATGCAGCGCTGGAGGTGCTCACTCCTCTATGCCAAGAAATATGGAAGACAGCTTCTTGGCCAACTGACTGGAAGAGATGCATAGTTATGCCTATTCCCAAGAAAGGTGATCCAACCGAATGTGGAAATTACAGAACAATATCATTAATATCACACGCAAGCAAATTCTGCTGAAGATCATTGAAAAACGGCTGCAGCAGTATATCGACAGGGAACTGCCAGAAATTCAGGCCAGTTTCAGAAGAGGACGTGGAACCAGGGATATCATTGCTGATGTCAGAAGGATCCTTGCTGAAAGCAAAGGATACCAGAAGGATGTTTACCTGTGTTTTATTGACTATGCAAAAGCATTCGACTGTGTGGGTCATAACAAATTATGGGTAATATTTGGAAGAATGGGAATTCCATAACATTTAATTGTGCTCATGAGGAACCTTTACATAGATCAAGAGGGAGTTGTTCGGACAGAACAAGGGGATACTGATTGGTTTAAAGTCAGGAAAGGTGTGCGTCAGGGTTGTATTCTTTCACCATACCTATTTAATCTGTATGCTGAACAAATAATCCGAGAAGCTGGACTATATGAAGAAGAACGGGGCATCAGGATTGGAGGAAGACTCATTAACAACCTGCGTTATGCAGATGACACAATCTTGCTTGCTGAAAGTGAAGAGGACTTGAAGCACTTATCAATGAAGATCAAAGGCCACAGCCTTCAGTATGGATTACACCTCAACATAAAGAAAACAAAAATCCTCACAACTAGACCAATGAGCAACATTATGATAAACAGAGAAAACACAGAAGTTGTCAAGGATTTCATTTTACTTGGATCCACAATTAAAAGCCATGGAAGCAGCAGTGAAAAAATCAAAAGACACATTGCATTGGGCAAATCTGCTGCAAAGGACCTCTTTAAGTGTTGAAGAGCAAAGATGTCACCTTGAAGACTAAAGTGCGCCTGACCCAAGCCATGGTATTTTCAATCGCATCATATGCATGTGAAAGTTGGACAATGAATAAGGAAGACCGAAGAAGAATTGACACCTTCGAATTGTAGTGTTTGCGAAGAATATTGAATATACCATGGACTGTCACAAGAACGAACAAATCTGTTTTGGAAGAAGTGCGGCCAGAATGGTCCTTAGAGGCGAGGATGGCGAAACTGCATCTCACATACTTTGGTGGACATGTTGTCAGGAGGGATCAGTCCCTGGAGAAGGACATCATGGTTGGCAGAGTACAGGGTCAGCAGAAAAGAGGAAGACCCTCAATGAGGTGGATTGACACAGTGGCTGCAACAATGGGCTCAAGCATAGCAATGATTGTAAGGATGGCGCAGGACCAGGCAGCGTTTCGTTCTGTTGTGCATAGGGTCGCTATGAGTCGGAACTGACTCGACGACACCTAACAACTACAAGAACAGAGGGGAAAATAAAAATCAGTAACTACTAGAGCTCAGGATAGAAATATGACTTCTAGGTAAATGTGAGGAAATTGACTGCATGTGTTGATCTCCTCTCTTTATTAAAACCCCACTAAGAAAATACTATGTAATTAAAGAGAAATTAACCCACAAGGTCATCAAGAACAGGAGAGGAGATAATAGTAGACGGAAGATTTAAACATGGTTTTAAGAAATAGAAAGCAGAAAGAGCAGTAGTAACTGTTACAACCTAAGTGTTACAGAGAACACTAAAAAGGAAAAGTGAGGCCCTTTGCCCTACAGACCTCTACAGAATTTTGGGTTCAGAAGAGTTACATTCCCTCTCCCACCCCAAACGCCAGTCAGGTGACTACTTCTACCTCACCAAGAAACAGGTTTATTCTCTAGAGAACTTAAATCTGAGACTATCGATTTGGAAATGTATCAGAGATGCCAGGAATGAGTAGTTGCTGAAAATACTGGAATTAAGTGGCTCCCAACATCTCTCTCCCATTCCCAAGAATGTCTGTCCCTCCCCGAGAACTCCTTACAGCAACCTGGAGGATTGTTCTCAGGAGAAGGAGAAAAGTCCCAGAAAAAAAAAAAAACCTCCATAAAGTAACACTTGGTGCCGGTGGTGGTAGGGGATGTCTCTCAAAGAAAAGTTGAGCTTTCCACCTGATCAACTCACAGTAAATCCCACCAGTCAACAAGCCTTGCCCATGCACACGATTTCCAGGCAGCTTTTGGTTCCTCCTAGATACAACTGGATAGCCAAGGAGCATTAAACACTTGAGAAAAGCCTCCAGAGTGAAAGATGGAGACAAAACAAAGGAAGAAAGAAGCATGTAGGAAACAGGAACAGTATAGATAGCATGATTTCAAGATAACTTTTTTTTTAGAATTACTAAATCAGAGAGATAAGAAAACACAACATTCCTAAAACAAGTATAAGGTACTACGTAAAAGGAACACTAAGAGATCAACAAAGGGCTCTAGGAAATTAAAAAAGATGATAGCAGAAATAAAAAAGATCAGTAGAAGGTGGATTTGATGAATTCTCCCAGAGAACAGAACAAATAGATAAAGAGATGGAAAATAGAAAAGAAGATAATACATATTACAGCAGTACTGCCCAATGAAAATATATTACAAGTCATGTTTGTACTTTTTAATTTTCTAGTAACAACATTTAAAAAGTAAAAGTAAAGAGGCAAAATTAATTTTAGTAATTGTTCTGTTTAACCCAATAAATCCAAGATGTTATCATTTCAACATGTAACAATATAAAGATTATTAATGAGATATTTTACAAACCTTTTTTCCTAGTAAAGCTTACAAAACACCTCAATTCAGACTATCAACAATTCAAGTGCTCAATAGCCACTCCTGGTTAGTGGCTACCATATTGGACAGCACAGATATAGAATATCAATCCAGGAGGTTCAATATATGAATAACAGGAGTTCCAGAAAGAACAAAAAGGAGGAAGGCATAGAATTCTGGAAACAGAAGGCCCAACACAAGAGCAAGGTGGAAGGACATCATCAGGAGGGGAGTTATGTGGCAGAGAACTACCAGTTCTGAGTGGTGCTGGAGGATGGAGGCTCCAGGAGGGCTTCATGTAAAAAATAAATGTGGTATGTTTCATTTGCCAGTTATTTGACAGATTTGTTGCAGCATCTAAAAAAACCAGTGATTGATTAATAGAAAACTAAACAAATAAATAATATTGAAATTGTTATTAACTACATCCAGTCCTCACTTATAGACACAGTTATATTCCAAAGACGAGGTCATTATGTGAAAATCAGCATTATGTAAAAATGGAAAGTGACTACATCATACATAACTGCTAAATTACATTATTACATAACTGCCAAATCACTAAGAATTATGGCCCAGCAAAACTGACAAATAACCTTAACCATCACAGCCAGCTGTAACTCTCATTACTGCCGGATTTATGTTGTTAATGAGCAAAATAGTCAAATAGTAGATTTATTACTATTGTCATAAATGCAAAAGGTCAGAGAATGACATGGTCAATAAATAAGGAGTAGGTATACAAAGAAAAATTAAGAGTTTTTGGAAAAAGAAAACATAATAATTACAGTACGTTAATTTGCTTAACCACCATGTGTCTGTCAGTTTGTCTTATTGTAGTGGCTTGTGTGTGGCTGTGATACTGGAAGCTTTGCCATCAGTATTTTAAATACCAGCAGGGTCACCATGGTGGACAGGTTTCAGCTGAGCTTCCAGACTAAGACAGACTAGGAAGAAGGACCTGGCAGTCTACTTCTGAAAAAATTGGCCAGTGAAAGCTGGCCAATTTTTTCAGAATACACAGAGTCACTGTATCAAAAAGAATTGGTCGACATTCAACCATTTCAGGAGGTAGCATATGATCAAGAACGAATGGCACCGAAGGAAGAGAACCAAGCTGTACTGAAGGCTTTGGCGAAACACAAGGCTTCAGCAATTCATTTAGTACCAATTGAGATATTTCAACACATGAATGCAGCATTGGAAGTGCTCATGCATCTATGTCAAGAAATTTGGAAGACAGCTACCTGGTCAACTAACTGGAAGAGATCCATATTTATGCCCATTCCCAGGAAAGGTGAGCCAACAGAATGTGGAAATTATCGAATGACAGCATTAATATCACTCAAAAGTAAAATTTTACTGAAGATCATTCAAAAGAGGTTGCAGCAGTACACCCACAGGGAACTGACAGAAATTCAGGCTGAATTCAGAAGAGGATGTGGAAAAGAGATATCATTACTGATATCAGATAGATCATGGCTGAAACAGAGAATACCAGAAAGATGTTTACCTGTGTTTTATTGACTATGCAAAGGCATTCAACTGTGTGGATCGTAAAAAATTATGGATAACATTTTGAAGGATGGGAATTCCAGAACACTTAATTGTGCTCATGCAGAACCTGTACATAAATCAAGAGGCAGTGATTCAAACAGAACAAGGGGTTACTACGTGGTTTAAAGTAAAAGAATGTGTGTGTCAGTGTTGTATCCTTTCACCTTACTTACTCAATCTGTATGCTTAGCAAATAATCTGAGAAGCTGGGCTATATGAAGAAGAACAGGGCATCAGAATTGGAGGAAGACTCATTAACAACCTGTGTTATGCAGATGACACAACCTTGCTGTATGAAAGTGAAAAGGACTTGAAGCACTTACTAATGAAGATCAAAGACCACAGCCTTCAGTATGGGTTACACCTCAACATAAAGAAAACAAAAATCCTCACAACTGGGCCAATAAGCAACATTATGATAAACGGAGAAAAGATTGAAATTGTTAAGGATTTCACTTTACGTGGATCTACAGTCAACACCTATGGAAGCAGCAGTCAAGAAATCATATGATGCATTGCGTTGGGCAAATCTGCTGCAAAAGATTCCATTAAAGTGTTAAAAAGCAAAGACGTCACTTTAAGAACTAAGGGCACCTGACCCAAGCCATGGTGTTTTCAATCTCCTCATATGCATGTGAAAGCTGGACAACGACTAAGAAAGACCAAAGAAAAATTTCAATTATGGCATTGGTGAAGAGTATTGAATATACCGCGGACTGCCAGAAGAATGAACAAATCTGTCTTGGAAGAAGCACAGCCAGAATGCTCCTTAGAAGCAAGGACGGTGATACTAGTCTCAAATACTTTGGTCATGTTATCAGGAGGGATCAGTCCCTGAAGAAGAACATTGTGGTTGGTAGAGGAGAGAGTCAGTGAAAAAGAGGAAGACCCTTAACAAGATGGATTGACACAATTGCTGCAACGATGGGCTCATGTATAACAAGGATTGCGAGGATGGTGCAGGACTGGGCAGTGTTCTCTTCTGTTGTATGTAGGGTTGCTATGCACTGGAACAGACTCAGTGGCACCTAGCAACAACAACAATTTGCTTAAGAGAACTAAATCCTATGGGAACTCAATAAATGCTATTTTAAATTCAGAAATCAAGCATCAAGCAATATAAGCTGATTATTTAGAAATATGGAGTCAGACGAAGAGGATGAAAGAGACAAAACAACTCTCTGGGAATGCGACTGAGAATAGGGAGGAGCCTGCTGCTTTTTGTAACTTTTTTTTTTTTTGGTAACATTTTAATATTTGACTTGTAAAAACTCATGTATTACATTCATAAAAATAAATAATTAAAAGTTTAATAGTACAGTAGTGAACAACTGATTTAAGGACTTCCCCTTGCCCTTTAACATTATGTAAGTTTGCCATCACTTTGAAACAATTCAACCAGTCCCTACTGGCAACAAATTCTTCATCCAATCACCTTCACTTGCTGCACGCGTAACTTTTAGTTCATTGAAAAAGCTTCAATCCTTTCTTGCAGCAACCAAACCAAAAACCAAACCTATTGCTGTCAAGTCGATTCCAACTCATGGTGACCCTACAGGACAGAGTGGAACTGCCCCATAAGGTTTCCAAGGCTGTAATCTTTATGGGAGCTGAGTGCGACATCTTTTTCCTGCTCTTGCATTAAAGTAAGGCTAAACCAGAACTGTATATACCTATTCTGACTTACCTACAAATTTGATTTAAAGACAGACTCAGGAACAGCTCTTGTTTGTGACCCAGGGACTGCCTGTGTATACATCAAAAAGTACTTATTTTAATATAGATAAATTCTGAGAGCTAAGAGTGGAGAGGGTGATGGAAACAGTTTGCATTTGTCTACTAACCTAAAGGGTGGCAATTAGAGCACAGCAGTTCCACAGAACAAAGCCCTGGCAATATGTTTCCATAAAGATAACAACCAAGAAAATTTCATGCTGCTCAGTTCTACTCTGTAACACGTGGGGCAGTCTTGAGTTGAAATCAGCTTGATGGATTTGGGTTGTTCTGGTTTCAGAAGGAGGAGAGTAGAGAATGCCTTTTAGAAGAGGGGATTTTCACTGCTTCTTGTACAATTGCTATAGTATGTAGTATGGTAATTTCCAGCTTCTTTTTTCCCCGGGGGTAGGCTAAGTGCTTAAAAAAAACTCACAAATATCTATGCATTTCAAGGGAAAGTTAGTAAAAATGCTACATTCGGAGGTGGGGCCAAGCTGGTGGAGTATTCAGACTTCCGGTGATCCCTCTTACAACAAAGACCCAAAAAAACAAGTGAAATGATTATATATATGACAAGCTAGGAGCCCTGAACATCAAAGGCAAATTTAGAAAACCAACTGAGTGGCAGGGGGAGGGACAGACGGCTCAGAAGTAGCGAGGAGTTGCCAGACCTGAAACGCCAGGAATCCTCAGGCACCATTCCCTGGAGCAACCACAGCAGGGTTGCAATCTGGATGCAGCTTCCTCAGGTAGAGACAGCGAGCTGCACAGCCTACTCACACCTCCAGAACCACAGAAGAACAGTGCTCTTGGCAAAAGCTCAGTACTTGTGTTTATTTTACTGCGCTCCCAGCTCCCAAGCTGGGTTCAGTGGCTGTCAATATCCCTGGGCCTGAGAGAGCTCCTGCTGCATGCTCTGAGCCATTCTCCTGGCCTTGGAGAAGGAATAAATTCACAACTAGGGGAAAGATAATCTGCCAGCTCTACTAAGCTGGGGAGCTCAAGACAAAAGAAGCTCCTGTCCAGGCACAAACGGTACGTGGACTTTGAGTATGTTTCACCCCTGCGTGGACATGTGTGGGCTCATTTCAGGAGAATAGACCCTTGTTAGCAGACTGCAACTGTTTCAGCTGTGCAGTGGAGAGGTGTGTTTTTGATGTTTGACACTGCTTTGCCTATTAAACAAGGTCCTCACCTGCCACGTCGGGGGCCTAAGGACTGGTGGCTCCACTCATGTCACCTAGCCACCCACGACAGGGGAACAAAGATAAATGGTACCTCCCAGTCCTTACAACCAAAAGCATGGAGTGCCCTTAATCTGGCTGTAGAACTCACCCACCTGTGTGCTGTAGGGAACAGGGACATGCTTTTTCACAGACACTTGGGATAGTTGTCAGCCCCCTGCCTTGTTCAGAGTGTGACCCCCTGCTGCAACCAGATACCTGTACCTACACCAATCACTCCTGCCCATCTAAGACTATAGGGCAGAGCCTGTACCACACACTTCATGACCAACTACCTCGACACCTGAGCTGAATCCATACAAGAAAAATGAATGGACTCCTAGTCTCATATACCTGGTAAAACCACTAGCCATCTGGTGACAGGACATTAGAGCTTCAAAGGTGAAAATAATCAAGCTAGCTCACTTAAGCAGCCTATTTGGGTATATCAAAACAAAACAAAGCAAGAAGCTAGGATACGGTAAGCAAACATAAAATAAATTACAATACAATAAACTAAAATATGATAACTTATAGATGGCTTGGAGACAACAGTCAATACCAAATCACATAAAGAAGAGGACCATGGGGGCTTCAACAAGCTCTCAAAACAAAGAATCAAGGAACCTTCCAGATGAAGGTGTATTCCTGGAATTACCAGAAGCAGAATACAAAAGATTTATATACTGAACTGTTCAAGACATCAGGAACGAGATCAGGCAAAATGCAGAACAAGCCAAGTAATGCACAGATTAAGCAGCTGAAGAAATTAAAAAGGCTATTCAAGAACGTAATGAAAAATTTAATAAGCTGCAAGAATGCATAGAGAGATAGCAGTCAGAAGTTCAGGAGATTAACAATGAAATTACAGAAGTAGACAACTCAATAGAAAGTCAGAGGAGCAGAACTGTGGAAATGGACGCCACAATTAGTGATATTGAGGATAAAACACTTGGCACCAATATATGTGAAGAAAAATCAGATAAAATAATTAAAAAAAATAAAGAAACCCTAAGAATCATGTGGGACTCTATCAAGAGAAGTAACCTAAGAGTGATTGGAGTACCAGAACCGAAAGGTATAACAGAAAATACAGGGAGAATTGTTGAAGATTTGTTGTCAGAAAACTTCTCTGATATCATGAAAGATGAGGAGATATCTATCCAAGATGCTCATCAAACTCCACATAAGGTAGAT
Source organism: Elephas maximus indicus (assembly GCF_024166365.1). Classification (NCBI taxonomy): domain Eukaryota; kingdom Metazoa; phylum Chordata; class Mammalia; order Proboscidea; family Elephantidae; genus Elephas; species Elephas maximus. The sequence goes on from NC_064820.1 coordinate 82,447,465, forward strand.
CTCAAAAGAAAGTCAGCAAGTTATATTATAATCAAACTTGCCAAAATCAAAGATAGAGAATTTTAAGAGTGGCTAGGGATATACAAAAAGTCACCTACAAAGGAGACTCAATAAGAATATAAGCTCAGACTACCTGGCAGAAACCATGCAGGCAAGAAGGCAATGGGATGACTTATACAAAAACTTTAAGGAAAGAAATTGCCAGCCAAGAATCATATATCCAGCAAAACTGTCTCTCAACAGAAAGGGCCACATGAACCAGAGACTTACATCATCCTGAGACCAGAAGAACTAGTTGGTGCCCGGCCACAATTGATGACTGCCCTGACAGGGAGCACAACAGAGAACCCCTGAGGGAGCAGGAGATCAGTGGGATGCAGACCCCAAATTCTCACAAAAAGACCATACTTAATGGTCTGACGGAGACTAGCGGAATCCTGGCGGTCATGGTCCCCAAACCTTCTGTTGGCCCAGGACAGGAACCATTCCCGAAGACAACTCATCAGACATGAAAGGGACTGGACAGTGGGTAGGAGAGAGATGCTGATGAAGAGTGAGCTATTTGTATCAGGTGGACACTTGAGACTGTGTTGGCATCTCCTGTCTGGAGGGGGGATGGGAGGATAGAGAGAGTTGGAAGCTAGCAAAATTGTCACGAGAGACTGGAAAGGCTGACTCATTAGGGGGAGAGCAAGTGGGAGTACGGAGTAAGGTATATATAAACTTATATGTGACAGTTTGACTTGATTTGTAAACGTTCACTTGAAGCTCAATAAAAGTTAATAAAAAAAACTGTCTCTCAAATATGAATGTGAAATTAGGGCATTTCCAGATAAACAGAAGTTTAGGTAATTTGTAAAAACAAAACCAAAGCTATAAGAAATACTAAAGGGAGTTTTCTGGTTAGAAAATCAATAATATCAGGTATCAACCCAAGACTAGAACACAGGACAGAGCAACCAGATGTCAACCCAGATAGGGAAATCTCAAAAATAAATCAAGATTTAAAAAAATGCTCAAAACAGGGAAACACCTATGTCATTATGTAAAAGAAGACAATACTAAAACAATAAAGAGGGACTAAGAAATGTAGTCATAGATCTTTCATATGGAGAGGAAGTCAAGACAATATAAAGAAATAAAAGTTAGGTTTAAACTTAGAAAAATAGAGGTAAATATTAAGGTAACCACAAAGGAGAATAACAATTCTACTCATCAAAATAAAATACAAGAAAAAAACAGAGACCCAGCAAAAACAAAATCAACAACAAATAAAAGGAAAAGATCTTATATAAAAATAAACTACTCAGCATAAAAAAATTAAGTGGGAAAAAGAAACTGTCAACAACACACAAAAAAGACATCAAAATGACAGCACTACACTCATACCTGTCCATAATTATGCTGAATGTAAGTTGACTAAATGCACCAATAAATAGACAGAGAGTCACAGAATGGATAAAAAAACACAATCCATCTATATTCTGCCTACGAAAGACACACCTTAGACTTAGAGACACAAACAAACTAAAATTCAAAGGATGGAAAAAAATATATCAAGCAAACAACAACCAAAAAAGAGCAGGAGTGACAATACTAATTTCTCACAAAATAGATTTTAAAGTTAAATACACAACAAAGGATAAGGATGGACTATATAAGGATTAAAGGGACAATATACCAGGAGGATATAACCATATTAAATATGTACACACCCAATGACAGGGCTGCAAGATACATAAAACAAACTCTAACTGCATTGAAAAGTGAGATAGATGGCTCCACAGTAATAGCAGGAGACTTCAACACACCACTTTTGGTGAAGGACAGAACATCCAGAAAGAAGCTCAATAAAGACATGCAGATCTAAATGCCACAATCAAGCAACTTGACCTCATAGACATATACAGAACACTCCACCCAACAGCAGCCAAGTATATATTTTTTTCCAACGCACATGGAACACTCTCCAGAAGAGACCACATATTAGGTCATAAAGCAAGCCTTAGCAGAGTCCAGAACATCGAGATATTACAAAACATCTTCTCTGACCATAAGGCCATAAAGGAAGAAATCAATAACAGAAAAAGCAGGGAAAAGAAATCAAACACTTGGAAACTGAACAATACCCTGCTCAAAAAAGACTGGATTATGGAAGACATTAAGGATGGAATAAAGACATTCATAGAATCCAATGAGAATGAAAACTCTTCCTATCAGCTTTGGGACACAGTGAAAGCAGTGCTCAGAGGAAAATTTATATCCATAAATGCAGACAATAAATGCAATAAGAAGAAAGGACCAAAATCAAAGGTCTATCCCTACAACTTGAATAAATAGAAAGAGAGCAACAAAAGAAGCCCTCAGGGACCAGAAGAAAGCAAGTAATAAAAATTAGAGCGGGATTAAATGAAATAGAGAACAGAAAATCAATTGAAAGAGTTAACAAGATCAAAACTGGTTCTCTGAAAAAATTAATAAAATTGATAAACCACTGGCCAAACTGACAAAACAAAAACAGGAGAGGAAGCAAATAACCTGAAAAAGAAATGACATGGGCGATATCACAACAGACCCAACTGAAATTAAAAGAATCATATCAGATTACTATGAAAAATTGTACTCTAACAAATTTGAAAACCTAGAAGAAATGGATGAATGTCTAGAAACACACTACCTACCTAAACTAACACAAACAGAGGTAGAACAACTAAATAAACCCATAACAAAAGAAGAGATTGAAAAGGTAATTTAAAAAGTCCCAACAAAAAAAAAGTCCTGGCCAGGACAGCTTCACCACAGGGTTCAACAAACTTTCAGAGAAGAGTTACCACCACTACTACTAAAGGTATTTCAGAGCATAGAAAAGGATTAAATACTCCCAAATTCATTCTATGAAGCCAGCATATCCCTAATACCAAAACCAGGTGAAGACACCACAGAAATGGAAAATTACAGACCTATATCCCTCATCAACTTAGATGCAAAATTCCTCAAAAAAATTCTAGCCAATAGAATTCAAAAACATATCAAAAAATAATTCACCATGGCTAAGTGGGATTCATACCAGGTATGCAGGGATGGTTCAATATTAGAAAATCAATTAATGTAATCCATCATATAAATAAAACAAAAGACAAGAACCACATGATTTTATCAACTGATGCAGAAAAGGCATTTGACAAAGTTCAATACACATTCATAATAAAAAGTCCCAGCAAAATAGGAATAGAAGGAAAATTCCTCCATATAATAAAGGGCATTTATACAAAGCCAACAGCCAGCATCATCCTAGATGGAGTGAGTCTGAAAGCATTCCTGTGGAGAACACGAAACAGACAAGGATGCCCTTTATCACCACTCTTATTCAACATTGTGCTGGAGGTTCTGGCCAGAGCAATTAGGCTAGATAAAGAAAATAAAGGGCATCCAAACTGGTAAGGAAGAAGTAAAAGTATCTCTATTGGCAGATGACATGATCTTATACAGAGAAAACCCTAATGAATCCTAAAAAAAACTACTGAAACTAATAGAAGAGTTCAGCAGAGTATCAGGATACAAGATAAGCATACAAAAATCAGTTGGATTCCTCTACAACAACAAAAAGAACATCAAAGAGGAAATCACCAAATCAATACCATTTACAATAGCCCCCAAGAAGATAAAATACTTAGGAATAAATCTTGCCAGAGACTTTAAAGACCTATACAAGGAAAATTACAAGACACTACTGCAAGAAACCAAAAAAGACCTACATAAGTGGAAAAAGGCACCTTGCTCACGGACAGGAAGACTCAACATTGTGAAAACGTGTATTTTACCAAAAGCAATCTATAGACACAACGCAATTCCAATCCAAATTTTTTAATGAGATGGAGAAACAAATCACCAACTTCATATGGAAGGGAAAGAGGCCCCAAATAAGTAAAGCATTACTGAAAAAGAAGAACAAAGTGGGAGGCCTCACACTACCTGATTTTAGAACCTATTATACCGCCACAGTAGTCAAAATAGCCTGGTACTGGTATAACAACAGATACACAGGACAATGGAACAGAATTGAGAATCCAGACATAAATCCATCCACATATGAGCAGCTGATATTTGACAAAAGCTCAAAGTCAGTTAAATGGGAAAAAGACAGTCTCTTTAACAAATGGTGCTGGCATAACTGGATATGCATCCACAAAAAAATGAAACAAGACCAATACCTCATACCACACAAAAACGAACTCAAAAAGGATCAAATACGTAAGTATAAAATCTAAAATGATAAAGATCATGGAAGAACAAATAGGGACAATGGTAGGAGCCCTAATACATGGCATAAAGAGTATACGAAACATTACTAACAATGCACAAACATTAGAAGAGAAACTAGATAACTGTTGTTGTTAGGTACCGTTGAGTCGGTTCCGACTCATAGCGACCCTATGCACAACAGAACAAAACACTGCCAGGTCCTGCACCATCCTTACAATCGTTGTTATGCTTGAGTCCATTGTTGCAACCACTGTGTCAATCCACCTCATTGAGGGTCTTCCTCTTTTCTGCTGATCCTGTACCGTGCCAAGCACGATGTCCTTCTCCGGGGACTGATCCCTCCTGACAGCACGTCCAAAGTGTGTAAGATGCAGTCCCACCATCCTTGCCTCTAAGGAGCATTCTGGCTGTACTTCTTCCAAGACAGATTTGTTCGTTCTTTTGACAGTCCATGGTATATTCAATGTTCTTCGCCAACACCACAATTCAAAGGTGTCGACTCTTCTTCGGTCTTCCTTATTCATTGTCCAGCTTTCACATGCATACGATGCGATTGAAAATACCATGGCCTTGGTCAGGCACACCTTAGTCTTCAGGGTGACATCTTTGCTCTTCAACACTTTGAAGAGGTCTTTTGCAGCAGATTTACCCAATGCAATGCGTCTTTTGATTTCTTCACTGCTGCTTCCATGGCTTTTGATTGTGGATCCAAGTAAAATGACATCCTTGACAAAGTCAATTTTTTCTCCATTTGTCATGATGTTGCTCATTGGTCTAGTTGTGACAATTTCTGTTTTCTTTATGTTGAGGGGCAGTCCATACTGAAGGCTGTGGCCTTTGATCTTCATTAACAAGTGCTTCAAGTCCTCTTCACTTTCACCAAGCAAGGTTGTGTCATCTGCATAACGCAGGTTGTTAATGAGTCTTCCTCCAATCCTGATGCCCCGTTCTTCTTCATATAGTCCAGCTTCTCGGATTATTTGTTCAGCATACAGATTAAATAGGTATGGTGAAAGAATACAACCCTGATGCACACCTTTCCTGGCTTTAAACCTATCAGTATCCCCTTGTTCTGTCCGAACAACTGCCTCTTGATCTATGTAAAGGTTCCTCACGAACACGATTAAGTGTTCTGGAATTCCCATTCTTCCCAATGTTATCCATAGTTTGTTATGATCCATACAGTCGAATGCCTTTGCATGGTCAGTAAAACACAGGTAAACATCCTTCTGGTATTCTCTGCTTTCAGCCAGGATCCATCTGACATCAGCAAATGATATCCCTGGTTCCACATCCTCTTCTGAAACTGGCCTGAATTTCTGGCAGTTCCCTGTCGATATACTGCTGCAGCCGTTTTTCAATGATCTTCAGCAAAATTTTGCTTGCGTGTGATATTAATGGTATTGTTCCATAATTTCCACATTCGGTTGGATCACCTTTCTTGGGAATAGGCATAAATATGGATCTCTTCCAGTCAGTTGGCCAGGAAGCTGTCTTCCATATTTCTTGGCATAGACGAATGAGCATCTCCAGCGCTGCATCTGTTTGCTGAAACATCTCAGTTGATATTCCATCAATTCCTGGAGCCTTGTTTTTCACCAATGCCTTCAGAGCGGCTTGGACTTCTTTCTTCAGTACCATCGGTTCCTGATCATATGCCACCTCTTGAAATGGTTGACCGTTGACTAATTCTTTTTGGTATAATGACTCTGTGTATTCCTTCCATTTTCTTTTGATGCTTCCTGCATCATTTAATATTTTCCCCATGGAATCCTTCAGTATTGCAACTCGAGGTTTTCACTGATAATGCTTTTCAGAAGTAGGCTGCTGGGTCCTTCTTCCTAGTTCGTCTTAGTTTGGAAGCTCAGCTGAAACCTGTCCTCCATAGGTGACCCTGCTGGTATCTGAATACCGGTGGCATAGCTTCCAGCTTCTAAAAATCAAACACCTATGGTCATCCAAAGACGTCACTAAAAGAGTAAAAAGATTACCTATAGACTGGTGAAAAAGTTTTTAGCTATGACATTTCCGATCAGCATCTGATCTCTAAAATCTACATGATACTGCAAAAACTCAACTACAAAAATACAAATAACCCAATTGAAAAACGGGCAAAGATATGAATAGGCACTTCACTAAAGAAGACATTCAGGCAGCAAACAATAGGCTCACGATCATTAGCCATTAGAGAAAAGCAAATCAAAACTACAATGAGATTTCATCTCACTCCAACACAAAACCAACAAGGCTGGCATTAATCCAAAAAACACAAAGTAATAAATGTTGGAGAGGTTGTGGAGAGATTGGAACACTTCTACACTGCTGGTGGGAATGTAAAATGGTACAACCACTTTGGAAATTGATTTGGTGCTTCCTTAAAAAGCTAGAAATAGTACTGCCATAGGATCCAGCAATCTCACTCCTTGTATATCCTAGAGAAATAACAGCCGTTACACGAACAGATATATGCACACCCATGTTCATTGCAGCAGTGTTTACAATAACAAAAAGGTGGAAGCAACCTAGATACTCATCAACGGATGAATGGGTAAATAAATTATGGTATATTCACACAATGGAATACTACGCATCGATAAAGAACAATGATGAATCTGTTGTTTCATAACATGGACAAATCTGGAAGGCATATGCTGAGTGAAATTAGTCAGTCGCAAAAGGACAAATATTGTATGAGACCACTATTATAAGAACTCAGGAAATAGTTTAAACAGAGAAGAAAACATTCTTCAATGGTTACAAGTGTGGGGAGGGAGGGAGACCGAGGGGTATTCACTAATTAGATAGTAGACAAGAACTATTTTAGGTGAAGGGAAAGAACACACAATACAGGAGAGGTCAGCACAACTGGACTAAACCAAAAGCTAAGAAGTTTCCAGAATAAACTAAATGCTTCAAAGGCCAGTGTAGCAGGGGCAGGGGTTTGGGGGCCATGGTTTCAGTGGACATCTAGGTCAATTGGCATAATAAAATCTATTATGAAAATGTTCTGCATCCCATTTTGAAGAGTGGCATCTGGGGTCTTAAACACTAGGAAGCAGCCATCTAAGATGCATCAATTGGTCTGAAGCCATCTGGAGCGAAGGAGAATGAAGAACACCAAAGATACAGGGTAATTATTAGCCCAGGAGAAAGAAAGTGTCAGATAAATCAGAGACTACATCAGCCAGAGACTACAAGAGCTAGGTGGTGTCCCGCTACAACCAATTACTGCCCTGACAGGGAACACAACAGAGAATCCCTGAAGGAGCAGGAGAGCAGTGGGACGCAGACTTCAAATTCTAGTAAAATGACCAGACTTAATGGTCTGACTGAGACTAGAAGGACTCTGGAGGTCATAGTCCCCAGACCTTCTGTTAGCCCAAGAAAGGAACCATTCCCAAAGCTAACTCATCAGACAGGGATTGGACTGGACTGTAAGATAGAAAATGATACTGGTGAGGAGTGAGCTTCTTGGATCTAGTTGACTCATGAGACTATGTGGGCAGCTCCTGTCCGGAGGGATGATGAGAAGGCAGAGAGGGTCAGGAGCTGGCCGAATGGACACGGAAATACACGGTGGAGAGAAAGAGAGTGCTGCCATTTCATTAGGGGGAGAGGAGCTAGGAGTGTATAGCAAGGTGTATGTAAATTTTTGTATGAGAGACTGACTTGATTTGTAAACTTTCACTTAAAGCACAATAAATATAAAAAAATGCTACATCCTTTGTATGGTTGTTTTTTTTCTTTTTGACTGCTCAAACTACTGTAACTAGTGATCTTGCTTTTAGAATTTGGAGCTAGAAGAATCTTAACAATTATCTAGGTCTCCAGCTCCCAAGTTTGGCAAATGATCATTTCACCCCAGGGATTGTCCTTCAGGTGAGTCTAATGCATGTTCAAATTTGAGAATTATTGGGTTAAACTATCTTTCCAGGGTAGCAGTTAGTATAATAAACCCACTGCCATAGAGCCGATTCCAACTCATAGTGACCCTATAGGATGAGGTAGAACTGCCCCATAGGGTTTCCAAGGAGTGCGTGGGGGATTCGAACTGCCAAACTTTTGGTTAGCAGCCATAGCTCTTAATTACTATGCTACCAGGATTTCCAGTTAATATAATAGAAAGATCCAAAAGGGACTTTATGCATCGTCTAATCAAATGCCTCATTTTATAGAAGAGAACTGGGAAACCAGAAAATTTAAATGACTTGCCACCAGGGTGACAGAACCATCTTGGTACCAGAGGAGAAATATTGTTGACCAGCTGAAAATGGTGAAGCCAAAAGGCCAAGAGAGCCTGAGCCCTTAGTCACATCTTAGTCCTATGGCATGGGGCTCAGAATGGTCTACTCCCAGACTTCTGATTGTGTGAGGCACTTGATAAACTTTATTGTTTAAGTCTCCATTAGCCACGTGTTCTGTTACTTACAACTGAACACATTGTACACGATCCAGAACCTGAATCTGTTCTATGTGATCTGAAAACCCTCTGAACTTTTTTTGTTTTATCTCCTACTTCAGAGTACTTGACTTGAGTAGCTGTGGCTATATTATACAAATTCAAACTTGGTTGATGCCTTTCTCTGGTCTTCCACAGAACTTGTAAAACGTCTCTCATGGCACTTGGTCTGCTGCACTGCAAATGTTAGTTACTGGATCATAAGATTCTCAACTGGCTATCTCCAGAGCCCAGCACAAGGCCTGGCACACAATACGTACTGAATTGTTGCATCCTGGATGGATGAATGATGACATCTTACTCTGTTGATGTAACAAACCAGCGTGTGGCTACTGCTACTCTTTGACTGCCTACAGGCTTGCTATTTCCTCACCCAAGGCTTTGCTAACTTCCCAGCCTATTTGTAAACAACAATTTCATTTTCAACTTAGCCTCTTTCTTAACAAAAACATGCAGGTTTTGCTCTGAATCATAATTTTCCCACCATCCCTGGGAGACCCATATTTCCATCTTTGGTGGAAGTGGATGTGAAGGGTGGATATTCAGAAAAGAATAACCTCTACCTGGAATTAACCTGCAAAGTAAACTATGTTCTGTTGGCGGCCTTGAGGGAGGCCAGACTTCTTCAGGTAGGGTTTCAGAGGAAAGTGAGAAGGAAGGTCAATCAGGACAGTGGTGCCAGCTGCCCTGTGAGGCTAAGAAGATGCTGGTAAGTGTGCTGTAAGACACCCCAGGGCCAACCCAAAGCTAAGTTACAATGCCTAGGATCCTTACACCATGAATCTTTAAAAAGGAGGCCACCCCATCGGAGTCCTTAGAGAGTGCTCCACTTTGCATTTCCTCGTAGTTTTCTGATCAGGAAGGGGAGCTGTGGGGCTGACAGCTGTATTCCTCAGGGAAGAGGGGAAGAGTGCCAGTGCAAACTGTGCTTTCCTCCCTGGGGACCCTGCCCAGCTGTGGCTGCTGTCAGCAAACTTCTCAGGGATCTAACACACTTGGAAAATCAAGTGAGCAGATGCTGGCTCGGGGTAGGGTTGGGGAGGAGTCCCTGCTCTGGGTTTGGAGTAGGCCAAGACTCAATTTTCTTTACCTTGGGGACTCAGGATAACTCATTAAAAAATCATTTGCCTTTAAAAGGAGCAAAGAAGATGTCAAGTGCTGCCTTTCTCTCTAAGGTAACCTAACAAATGTCAATGTTCTGTAGTGTCAAATCACTTTCACAACAGACCCCCATGCCTTTTCCCAGCCCAGCTGGAAACAGGCCCCTGAAGCAGAAGACCGGCTCCAGTCCTTGCAGACACAGCCCGCATGGTTCTAGCTTCTGCAGTTAACCCTGGCCCCTGGCCCCCAGTAACTCCTCTTCTTCCTTTTTTTCCTCCAGCCTGGGGTGGTAGTGGCTGCCTGCAGTTGCTAACCTCTGGTTGCTTCACCATCTCGTATTTGACTTTCAGCTCTTCCATCATGTATGTAACCAAATCCCTGTATTAAATTCCATCTCTTTGAAATAGTTGAAGTGGTTTTTGTGTTCCTTAAGGGACCCTCAACTGATAAAAGCACTTCCTGTGTGTGAGGGTATATGCTAAGGACCATAGGTGTATCATCATATGAGGCCCGAACACTTATTGCCCTGATTTTATATCTGCAGAAATTATGGTTTAGAGAAATTAAGTAAGTTGTCCAAGGTTGCATAACTCATAAATGACAGAATGGGGCACAGAATCTAGGCAGATTGCTCTGTAGTCTATTTCCTTAAACCCAATACTAATCCATACCCCAGTTATCCATACCCCAGTTATCCATACCCCAGTTATCCATACCCCAGTTATCCATACCCCAGTTATCCATACCCCAGTTATCCATACCCCAGTTATCCATACCCCAGTTATGGAACCTTGAGTGTAGAGATTCAGGTGGTTTGTTGTTTCCTCTGGCTAGAATATTTCAGGTCTCAATTTAAATGTCATTTCTTTGAGGAGACCTTCCCTATGCACCCTAGTTGTGACTGGATTTCTGTGCTCCCTGTTGGGGTTAACTGCTGCCGAATCAGTCTGACTCCTGGCAACTTCATAAAATGCTGCCCAGCCCTGCACCATCCTTAGGGCTTCACTGATTTTCCAAAATGGATGGCTAGGCCTTCCTTCCTAGTCCATCTTAGTCTATACCTCCACTGAAACCTGTTCAACATCATAGTTCCACTGACAGATAGGTAGTGGCTGTGTATGACATGGATTGGCTTGGAATTGAACCCGGCTCTCCCATATAGAGGGTGAGAATTCTACCAGTGAACGACCACTTCCTATAGCCCCTGACCAGTTGCATCGTTGAGTCACAACCCTGACTCATGGCAACTCTATGTGTTGCAGGGTAGAACTGTGCTCTATAGGATTTTTGAGGCTGTGACCTTTCAGAAGCAGATCACCAGGTCCTTTTTCCAAGGTGCTTCTGGGTGGGTTTGAACTGCCAACATTTTGATTAGTCAAGTGCTTAACTGTTTGCACCACCCAAGGACTCCAGCCTATAGCCCCCAGGACTTCTTTATTCTGTTTCCCATGCTATCTTGTATTTGCTTGTTTGATATTTGTCTTTCCTGCTAAACTGGAAGTCACCTAAGGGAAGGGACTGTACCTCTCTTATTCATCATTCTGTTCCCACCACCTTGCACAATAAAGATTTGATGAATAAATAAATGAATCACCCTTTGACACTAGGAACATGGTATCTCTCTACTACTCAAGAATTTCTAGATCTCCATATTGCCTGCATCATAAAGCCCAAGCTCCCTGCTTGGCTTCTAAAAACCAAATCCAACCCATTGCCGTTGAGTTGATTCCAATTCACAGAGACCCTATAGGACAGAGTAGAACTGCCCCATAGGGTTTCCAAGAAGCGGCTGCTGGATTCAAACTGCCAACCCTTTGGTTAGCAACTGATCTCTTAACCACTGAGCCGCCAAAAACATAAAAAACTGGCCTGACCCCATCTGTCCAATTTAGCTTCCCACTATGCCTCAGTCCAGCAAGCCTTCCATTCCACATAGGCAGGTAACTTTGCTACCTCTCTTGACCTGGATGTACAACACTGCTCAGGCACTGTCAGAAAGGCTCCACTTCCCTGTTTACATCCCACCATCCATCAAGGCTCAAACTCTACCTCCTCCCTAAAGCTGTCCCAGGTGACTCTATTCCTGTCTTAAAACTCTTATTATCCATCTCTTTTTAAAATTATTTCGAGCATCTGAACACCACCACCCCCCCCCATCTATTCACAAGTGTTAATAGAGGCAAAGCCTATCTAGTATGATGTTATAGTTGTTGTTAGGTGATGTCCAGTTGGTTCTGACTCATGGTGACCCTATATACAGTAGAACGAAACACTGCCTTGTCCTGCACCATCCTCGCAATCATTCTTATGTTTGAGCCCATTGTTGCAGCCTCTGTGTCAATCCATCTTATTGACGGTCTCCCTCTTTTTTGATGACCCTCTACTTCATCAGGCATGATAAAGTCCTTCTCCAGGGACTGATCTCTCCAGATAACACGTCCAAAGTGTGTGAGAGTTAGCATTACCATCCTTGCTTCTAAGAGGCTTCCTTGTTCTACTTTTTCCAAGACAGATTTGTTCATTCTTTTGGCAGCCCATGCATGGTATATTCAATATTCTTTGCCACCACCACAGTTCAAAGGCGTCAATTCTTCTTTGGTCTTCCTTATTTGTTGTCTAGCTTTTCCAAGCATCTGAGGCGATTGAAAACACCATGGCTTGGGCCAGGCGCACCTTAGTCCTTAAAGTGACTTCCTTACTTTTTAACACTTTAAAGAGATCTTTTGCAGCAGGTGTGCCCAATGCAACTCATTGTTTGATGTCTTGACTGCTGTTTCCATGGCTGTTGATTGTGGATCCAAGTAAAATGAAATCCTTGACAACTTCAGTCTTTTCTCTGTTTATCATGATGCTGCTTATTGGTCTAGTTGTGAAGATTTTTGTTTCCTTTTTGTTAAGGTGTAATCCATACTGAAGGCTGTGGTCTTTGATCTTCATCAGTAAGTGTTTCCAATCCTCTTCACCTTCAGCAACCAAGGTTGTGTCATCTGCATAACGCAGGTTGTTAATGAGTCTTCCTCCAATCCTGATGCCCTGTTCTTCACATAGTCCAGCTTCTCCGATTATTTTCTTGGCATACAGATTGAATAGGTATGATGAAAGGCTACAACCCCGACGCACACCTTTCTTGACTTTAAACCGTGCAGTATCCCCTTGCTCTGTTCAAACAACTGTCTCTTAATCTATGTACAGGTTCCTCATAAGCACAATTAAGTGTTCTAGAATTCTCATTTTTCGCAATGATATCCATAATTTGTCATGATTCTTACAGTCAAATGCCTTTGCATATTCAATAAAACACAGGTAAACATATTTCTTTTCATCTCTGCTTTCAGCCAGGATCCACCTGACATCAGCAATGATATCCCTGGTTTCACATCCTCTTCTAAATCCAGCTTGAATTTCTGTCAGTTTCCTGTCAATATACTGCTGTAGTAGCTTTTGAATGATCTTCAGCAAAATTTTACTTGCCTGTGATATTAATGATATTGTTTGATAATTACCGCATTCGACTGGATCACCTTTCTTGGCAATAAGCATAAATATGGATCTCTTCCAGTCAGTTGGCCAGGTGGCTGTCTTCCAAATTTCTTGGTGTAGATGAGTGAGTACTTCCAGCACTGCATGCATTTGTTGAAACATCTTAATTGGTACTCTGTCAATTCCTGCAGCCTTGTTTTTCACCAATGCCTTCAGTGCAGCTTGGACTTCTTCCTTCAGCACCATCAGTTCTTGCTCATATTCTACCTATGAAATGGTTGAATATTGACTAATTTCTTTTGGTATAATGACTCTGTGTCTTCCTTCCATCTTCTTTTGATGCTTCCTGCACTGTTTTTAATATTTTCCCTGTACAATCCTCCAATATTGCAACTCGAGGCTTGAATTTCTTCTTCAATTCTTTTAGCTTGAGAAATGCCAAGTGTGTTCTTCCCTTTTGGTCTTCTATCTCCTGGTCTTTGCACATCTAGTATGATAGAAGCTGAAAAATGTCAAATGCTTCCTTTCCCAACCTCGCTTGCCAAAACCAGGACATGAGCCCACACCCTCAGCTCTGTCAATCAGAAACACTCAACCTAGACTCTGAAATGGGAGCTGGTATTGTAAAGAGTGGGGGATGACACAGTACTTTCTCTGGTGGTAATGGTGACAATGATAGATTGAGGTCCCAGGACAGCCCTGGCAGAGAGGCGGCTGGTACGTCCAGCATTCAGAAGTAGCCGTGTAGACAGAACTAACGGCTTCAGTGTCCTTTCAGGACCTGATTTTCAGTTTAATTTGGGGATTGCTCTTAGCTACATAAACCTAAGCCTGGACTTACAGCCCTCCCAGTGACTTGGTGAGCTGCCCAGTATCTTTTTTTTTTAAATAAATAAAACCAGTTTTATTAAAGTATAATTAACATAGAATAAGTTGCATGTATTTAAAGTGTGCAACTTGATAAGTTTTGCCACGTGCATAAACCTGTGAAACCATCATCACTGTCAAGATAGTGAGTATATACATCATCTCCAGAAGTTCCATCCTGCTCCTATGTAATCATGCCCCCAGGCAACTACTGACCTTTCTGTAACTGCAGTTGTTTCTAGAATTTTATATAATTGGAATCATACAGTATGTACTCTTTTTCATCTGACTTCTTTCTCTCAGCACAATTCTTTTGATATGTATCCATTTTTTTGTATAGATCAGTAGTTCATTTTTTAATTCCTGAGTACATATCCATTATATTCACTTTATGAATAAATCACAAATCTTTTATACACTCACCTGATTAAAGACATTTGAGCTCTTTCTAGTTCAAGGCTATTACAAGTAAATCTACTGTGAACATTTTTGTGCAAGTATTTTTTTTTAATATTTTACTGTGTTTCAGGTGAAAGTTTACACAGCAAATCGGGTTCCCATTTAACAATTTTTATACAAATTATTCTGTGACATTGGTTACAATTTTCACAATGTGTCAGCATGCTCATTATTTCCATTCTGTTTGCTCTGTTTCCATTGATCTAGCTTCCCTTCCCTCCTTGCCTTTGAATCTTTGCTTTTGGGTGAATGTTGACTGTTTGGTCTCATATAGTTCATTGTTTAAGGAAGCACATTACTCATGAGTAATATCTTTTGTTTTACAACCAATCTATTATTTGACTGAAAGGTGATCTCCAGGAGTATCTTCAGTTCCAAGTTCAAAGAGTATTTTAGGGCAATAGTCTCGGGGGTTCCTCTAGTCTCTATCAGTCCAGTAAGTCTGGACTTTTTTTTAGGTATTTGAGTTTTGTTCTACATTTTTATCCCATTCTATCTGAGGACTTCTATTGTGTCCCTGATCAAAATGGTCAGTAGCAGTAGCTGGGCACCATCTAGTTCTTCAGGTCTCAGGTTAGAAGAGGCTGTGGTTCACGGGGCTATTAGTCCTGTGGACTAGTTTCTTCTTTGAGTCTTTGGTTTCCTTCATTCTTTTTTGTTCCAGATGAGTAGAGATCAATGGTTGTATCTTAGATGGCCACTTCAAGCTTTTAAGATCACAGACACTACTCACCAAACTAGGATGTAGAACATTATCCTTATAAACTATGTTCCGCCAATTGACTGAGTTGTTCCACAAAACTGCTCCCAAGCCTGTGTGCAAGTATTTTTGTGGACATACTCTTTTTTTCTTTTTTATTGTTTCTCGGGTAAATATCTAGGAGTGGAAAGGCTGGGTTGTATGATAGGTGCATGTTTAATTTTCTAAGAAACTGTCAGCCCGCTTGCCAAAGAAATTGTAACATTTTTCATTTCCACTGATGTATGACGGTTACAGCTCCTCCACAGCCTTGTCAACACTTTCTGTGATCAGTCTTTTTCATTTTAAACATCCTTAAGTCTCCCTGGGTGGCATAAACGGCTTGTGCATGATTACTGACATAAAGGTTGGTGGTTTGAACCCACCCAGTACCGTGGAAGAAAAGCCTGGCGATCTGCTTCTGTAAAGATCACAGCCAGGAAAACCTTATGGAGCAGTTCTACTCTGTAACACATGTGGTTCCCATGAGTTGGAATAGACTCTACGGCAACTGGGTTTAATAGGTATATAGTAGTATCTCGTTATGGTTTAATTTGCGTTTCCCTGATAACTAATGATGTTGAGCATCTTTTCATGTATTTATTTGCCACCCATACATCTCTTTGGTGAAGTATCTGTTCAACTTTTTGCATGTTTAAACTTTTTTTCTTGAGTTTTCAGAGCTTAAAAAATATATTCTAAATACAAGTTGTTTATTGAATATGTGCTCTGCAATATTTTTTTCAGTCTGTCACCCTATTTTTATTCTCTTAACACTGTCTTTTGAGGAGCAGAGCTTCTTAATTCTGGTGAAGTCCAACTCATAATTTCATTCCAGTTATGAATCATGCTTTTGGTGTCATATCTGAAAGTCACAAAGATTTTCTCCTCCTTTTTTTTCTAGAAGTTGTATAGGTGTAGGTTTTACATTGAAATCTATGATCCATATTGAGTTAATTTTTAATATGGTTCAGGGTGTGAATAGAAGTTCATTTTTTTTGCATATGGATATACAATTGTTCCAGCAGCAGTTATTAAAACATTATTCTTTCTTCACTGCATGGAGCACCTCTTCTGATGATCAGTCGGCTAGATATGTGTAGGTCTATTTCTGTCTGAACTCTGTTCTGTTTCATAAATCAGTTTGTCTATCTTGATGCCAATACCTCACTATCTTGATTACTATAAGCTTTATAAGTCTTGAAGTCAAGTAGTTAAGTTCTCCAACTTTGTTCTTTTTCAAAGTTGTTTTGATTATTCTAGGTTCTTTACATTTCCATATGAATTGTAGAACTTCTATTAAAAAGGGATGCTTGGATTTTGATTGGGATTGCATTGATTCTACAGGTCAATTTGTAGAGAATTGACTTCTTAACAATATTGTGTCCTCTGACTTATGAACACCATACATCTCTCCATTTATTTAGGTCTTTAATTTCTCTCAGCAATGTTTTATGGTTTCTAGTGCACAAGTCTTGCGCATTATGTACCAAATTTATCTCTATTTCATGGTTGCGATGTTATTGGAAATGCCATTGTCTTAATTTCAATTTCTGATTGTTCCTTACTTGTTTACAGAAATACAATTGACTTTCATATATTGATCTTGTGTCCTGCAACTTTGATAGTCTCATGTATTAGTTATAGATCATGAAGATTCACCTTATGTTTCCTTCTAAGAGTTTTACAGTTTTAGCTATTAATTTAAGTCTTGGATCCATCTGAGTTAATTTTGATATCTGGTGTGAGGTGTATCCAAATTCATTCTTTTGCATGCGGATATCCAGTTGTCTCAGAACCATTTAGTGAAGAGACTGTTTTTTCCCCGTTCAATGATCTTGGCACCTTTGCTGAAAATCAGTTGACCATAGATGTATGGGTTTATTTCTGGGCTTTCAATTCTATTGCATTGATCTACATGTCTCTTCTTGTGCCAGTACCACATTGTCTTGATTATTGTTGCTTTGTAGTAAGTTTAGAAGTCTGAGTCCCGCTAGTGGTTTGCAATCAGCTGCTAAACTAAAGGTTGATGGTTTGAACCTACCTGGTGGCTCCGCATAAG
Organism: Elephas maximus indicus; assembly: GCF_024166365.1. NCBI lineage: Eukaryota > Metazoa > Chordata > Mammalia > Proboscidea > Elephantidae > Elephas > Elephas maximus. The sequence continues at coordinate 82,464,895 of NC_064820.1, forward strand.
GAAGACCTGACGAACTGCTTCCATAAATATTATAGGCAAGAAAATCCTGTGGAGCAGTTCTACCCTGTAGCACATGAGGTAGCCATGAGTCGGAATTGACTCGACGGCAACAAGCTTTGGTAGTAAGTTTTTGGTTCCGGTATTAAGTTTTGAAATCGAGAAGTGTGATTCCTCCTACTTTGTTTTTCTTTTTGAAGATTATTTTGGCTATGCAGGGTCACTTAAAATTTTATACAATCAGCTTGTCAAGTTCTGCAAAAAAAAAAAAAAGGCAGTTGGAATTTTTATAGAGATTGCATTGAATCCGTCAGTCAAATTGGGTTGTGTTGCCATCTTAACAATATTAAGTCATTCAATCCATGAACGCAGTATGTCTTTCCAATAATCACTAAAAAAAAAAAAAACCCAAACCCACTGCAGTCGAGTCTGACTCATAGCGACTGTCCCATAGAGTTTCCAAGGAGCACCTGGCAGATTCGAACTGCCGACCTTTTGGTTAGCAGCCCTAGCACTTAACCACTACGCCACCAGGCTTTCCTTCTATTTGTTAGGTCTTTTAAAATTTGTTTCAATAGTGGTTTGTAGTTTTCAGTGTACAAGTCTTGTACTTTCTTGGTTAAACTTATTCCTAAGATTTTTCTTTTTGATGCTAGCTAGTGTAAGTGAAATTATTTCCTTAATTTTACTTTCAATTTGTGCATTGTTAATGTATAGAAATACAACTGATTTTTGTATATTAATCTTGTATCCTTTAACTTTGCTGAACTAATTTATTAGCTCTAATACTTTTTTTTTAAATTTATTGTGCTTTAGGTGAAAGTTTACCAATCAAGTCAGTCTCTATACAAAAAGCCATACACACTCTGCTGTGCACTCCCAGCTGCTCTCCCCTGAATGAGACAGCACATTCCTCCTCTCCACCCTCTATTCGCTGTGTACCTTCAGCCAGCTCCTGTCCTCCTCTTCCTTCTCATCTCGCCACCAGTCAAGAGTCGCTCACATAGTCTCATGTGTCTACTTGAGTCATGAAGTTCACCCCTTACCAGCATCATTGTCTATCTTATAGTCCAAACCAATCCCTGTCTGTAGAGTTGGTTTCAGGAGTGGTTCCAATCTTGGGCTATCAAAGGATCTGGGGACCATGATGTCAGGGCTCCTCCAGTCTCAGTCAGACCATTAAGCCTGGTCTTCTAATAGTTTTTTGTAGATTCTTTATGGCTTTCAACATATCAGGCTATGTCATCTGCAGATATAGTTTTGGTTCTTCCTTTCCTATCTACATGCTTTGAATTTCTATATCTTGCTTAATTGCCTTGGCTTGGATTTTCAGCAAAATGTTAAACAGAAGCAAGAGCAGATCTGCTTGTCTTGTTCCTGATTTTAGGGAGTTTTCAGTCTTTAATCATTAAGTATGATGTTTGCTGTGCGTTTTTCATAAATGCCCTTTATCAGGTTGGAGACATGCTTGTCTATTCCTAGTTTATTGAGTGTTTTTAATCATGAATAGATGTTGGATTTGTCGAATGCTTTTTCTGCATATTGATATGAGCGTGTTTTTCTTTTTCCTCCATTCTGTTAATATGGTGTATTACATTGATGGATTTTCATATATAAAAACCACCCTTGCATTTCGGGGATGAATTCCACTTGGTCATGGTGTATAATCCTTTTAATATGTTGCCGCATTCAGGTTTTTAAAATTTTGTTGAGCATTTTGCATCTATATTCATAAGGAATGTTGGCCTGTAGTTTTCTTTTCTTGTGGGGTCTTTTTCTGGCTTTCGTATCAAAGTAATACTGGTCTCATAGAATGAGTCAGTAAGTGTTCCCTCCTCTTTTCTGGAAGAGTTTGAGAGGGATTGGTGTTAATTCTTCTTTAACTGTTTTGTAGAATTCACCCGTGAAATCACCTGGTCCTGGGCTTTTCTTTGTTGGAAGTTTTTTTTTTTTTTTAATTCCTGATTCAATCTTTTTACTTGTTATAGGTCTATTCAGATTTTCTATTTCTTGAGTTACTTTTGGTAATTTGTGTGTTTCTAGGAATTTGCCCATTTTATCTAAGTTATTTAATTTGTTGGCATTTGATTGTTCATAATATTCTTTTACAACGTTTTTTTTTGGTAAGGTCAGTAGTAATGTCCTCGCTTGTAGTGGGTTTAATAGCATTCCCCCCTCCAGAAAAAAAAAAGTCTAAAGTGTAACACCTAGGCTCTGCAAATGTGATCTTATTCAGAAAAAAGTCTTTGCAGGTGTAATTAAGGATCTCTAGATTAGATGTTCCTGGATTAGGGTGGGCCTAAATCCAATGATAAGTGTCTTTATAAGAGCAAAGGTAGTCGGAGTTTAGAGAATAGACACACAGACTCAAAAGGGAAGAACATGGGAAGACCCAGGCAAGATTGGAGCAATGCATCTACAAACCAAGGAACGGGTAGGATTGTTTACAGCCACCAGAAGCTAGAAGAGAAGGATGGAATGGGGTCTCTCTTATATCTTCCGGAAGGAACCAACACTGCCTATGCCTTGATTTTGGACTTCTAACCTCTGGAACCATAAGACAATAAACTTCTCTTGTTTTTAAGCCACCAAGCTTGTGGCAATTTGCTATAGCAGCCCTATGAAACTAATAACTGATTTCATTTCTAATTTTAGTAATTTGAGTCTTCTCTTTGTTTCTTGGCCAGCCTCGTTAAAGGTTTGTTAATTTTGTTGGTCTTTTCAGAGAATCAATTTTTGGTTTCATTGATTTCCTTTTTCTGTTCTCTATTTATTTCTGTTCTAATCTTTATTATTTCCTTCCTTCTGCTTGCTTTGGATTTAGTTTGCCCTTTTTCTAGTTTCTTAGGGTGGAAGTTTAGCTTGTTAATTTCAGGCCTCTTCTTTTTGAATGTAAGCATATAGCTATAAATTTTCCTCTGAGCACTGCTTTCACTGCATCCCATAAATTTGGTAAGTTCTGTTTTGTTTTCATTCATCTTAAAGTATTTTCTAATTTCCCTTGTTATGCAGAACTGTGCTAATGCAGAAAACTTCTTTGACCCATTGGTTATTTAGGAGTTTGTTGTTTAATTTCCATTATTTGTGAATTTTCCATATTTCTTCGTTACTGATTTCTAATTTCCTTATAGTTGGAGGACATACTTTGGATGATTTCAATCTAATTTGAGATATGTTTTGTGGTCTAACATATGGTCTTCCTGGATGAAGTTTTATGTGCACTTCAGAATGCCTGTCCTGCTGTCGTTGGGTAGACTGTTATATATGGCTGTTAGGTGTAGTTGGTTTATAATGTTCTTCAAGGGTTCTATTTACTTGTAATCTTCTGTCTGTTGTTCTGGCTGTTGTTCAAATTTGAGTATTGAAGTCTCCAACTATTATTGTTGAACTATTTCTCCCTTTATTTCTGTCAGTTTTTGCTGTATGTAAATTTGGGGGTCCATTGTTTATAATTGCTATATTTTCTTGATGGACTGATCTTTTTATTATCATATGACGTCCCACTTTGTCTCTAGTAACAATTTCGTCTTAAAGTCCATTTTGTCTGATACTCACTCTTTTTTGACTTTATTTATCGTGTCTTTTTGATGATCCGAAGTTCTTTTGGTAGGGTCAAAATTTTTCTTTGCATATTTTACTTCTTGTGTCTTAAAAAATTCTTCCCTACTTGAAAGTCATAATTAAAAAAAAATTTTTTTTACAGATACACTTTTTGTCTTTATTTGAAACTGTTAGTTGGCAATGTCAGAAATCAAGAACTTCCCTCATAACACATAAACAGAGACAGCTTGACATAACAGAATTTTTTTTTCATTTATTATACTTTAGATGAAGGTATACTGAGCGAATTAGTTTCTCATTAAATAATACACATATTGTTTTGTGACAGTGGTTGCCAACCCCACAACATGTCAACACTTTCCTCTTCTTGACCTTGGATTCCCTGTTACCAGCTTTTCTATCCCCTCTTGCCTTCTTGTCCTTGTCCCTAGGCTGATGTGCCCATTTAGTCTCTTTTAATTTTATGGGTCTGTCTATTCTTTGGCTGAAGGGTGAATCTCAGGAGTGACTTCAGTACTGAGTTAAAAGGGTGTCTGGGGGCCATACTCACAGGGTTTCTCCAGTTTCTGTTAGGCCAGTAAGTCTGGATTTTTTTTGTGAGTTAGAATTTTGCTCTACATTTATCTCCAGTTCTGTCTGGGACCCTATGTTGTGATCTCTGTCAGAGCAGTCAGTGGTGGTAGCTGGGCACCAACTAGTTGTATTAGACTCAGTCTGGAGGAGGCTGTGTTAGTTGTGGTCTATTAACCCTTTGGACTAATGTTTCCCTTGTGTCTTTGGTTTTCTTCATTCTCCCTTGCTACAGATGGAGTAGGGCCAGTGGAGTATCTTAGATGGCTGCTTACAAGCTTTTAAGACCCCAGACTGCTACTTGCCAAAGTAGAATGTAGAACATTTTTTTAATAAACTGTGTTATGTCAATTGAGTTAGATGTCCCCTGAGACCATGATCCCCAGGCCTCAGCCCAGTAATTTAGTCCCTCAGGGAGTTTGGATGTGTCTATGAAGCTTCCATGACCTTGCCTTGGTCAAGTTGTGCTGAGTTCCTCAGTACTGTGTATTGTCTTATCCTTCACCGAAGTTACCACTTATCTATTGTTTAGTTAGTGTTTTTCCCTCCCTACTCCTCCTCTCCCTAGTAACCATGAAAGATTGTTTCCTTCTGTATGTAAACCTTTTCATGAGTTTTTATAATAGTGGTCTCATACAGTATATGTCCTTTTGTGATTGGCTTATTTCCCTCAGCATAATGCCCTCCAGATTCATCCATGTTGTGAGATATTCTGCAGATTCGTCATTTTTCTTTATTGTTTCATAGTATTCCATTGTGTGTATGTACCAGAGTTTGTTTATCCATTCATCTGTTGATGGCACTTAGGTTATTTCCATCTTTTTTGCTATTGTGAATTATGCTGCAGTGAACATGGGTGTACATATGTCTATTCGTGTGATGGCTCTTATTTCTCTAGGGTATATTCCTAGGAGTGAGATTGCTGGGTCATATGGCATTTCTATGTATAGCTTTTTAAGGAAACACCCTGTCATTTCCCAATATGGCTATAACATTTTACATTCTTACCAGCACTGCATAAGAGTCCCTATCTCCCTGCAGCCTCTCCAACATTTGTTATTTTCTGTTTTTTGATTTGCACCAGTAATGTTGGAGTGAGATGGTATCTCCATGTCGTTTTGATTTGCATTTCTCTAATGGCTAGTGATTGCAGCATTTTCTCATGTGTCTGTTAGCTGCCTGAATGTCTTCTTTTGTGAAGTGTCTGTTCATATCTTTTGCCCATTTTTGACAGAATTATTCTGACATAACAAATTTTATTGTGCCAGCTCTGTGACCTTTGGCAAGCTTCGGTTTCCATATGTAAAAGTGGAATAACATCTGTGTTCCAAATCATATAATGAATGTGAAGGGGCTTTGCAAGCTATAAAATACTATGAAAGATAAAGCACCCATTTTATTATGTAACTTTACTCTTTTCTACTATAATTCAAAGCATAATTTTTTCACATAAACTCTATAAGAAAACGTTAAGTAATGAATACTCAGTAATTGTTTCAATGAATGAATTCAATACTGCAGATAAAGTTTAAATCTGTCTGTTCTTTTCTATAGGCCTAGTCCTTTTCTTCCCTTTCCTGAAGCAGCAACTGTCATAAATAATGGTGTATCCCATCATTGTTCCTATAATTTTTTTTTTTTTTAGAAAAGTATGTATCAAGAAAGAATGTATGGTATTGTTTTGAATGCTATGTTCTTCCTACTGCATTCCATTAGGAGTCATGTAATGTCTGGCTGTCTCTCTTTTGTTGTTATTAGGTTCTGTCCAGTCAGTTCCAACTCATAGCAACTCTATGCACAACAGAACACTGCACAGTCCTGTGCCATCCTCACAATCATTGCTATGTTTGAGCCCATTGTTGCAGCCACTGCGTCCAGCTCATTGAGGGTCTTTCTCTTTCTCGATGACCCTCTACTTTATCAGCATGATGTCCTTCTCCAGGGACTGGTCCCTCCCAATAACATGTCGAAAGTATGTGAGATGAAGTCTCGCCATCCTCGCTTCTAAGGAGCTCTCCACTGTGCTTCTTCCAAAACAGATTTGTGAATTCTACTTGCAGTCCATGGCATATTCAATATTCTTCGCCAACACCATAATTCAAATACATCAGTTCTTCTCTGGTTTTCCTTTTTCACTGCCCAGCTTTTGCATGCATATGAAAAAAAATTGAAAATACCATGGCTTGGGTCAGGTGCACCTCAGTCCTCAAGGTGACATCTTTGCTTTTTAACACTTTAAAGAGGTCTTTTGCAGCAGATTTGCCCAAGGCAATATGTCATTTGATTTCTTGACTGCCGCTTCCATGAGCGTTGATTGTGGATCCAACTAAAATGAATCCTTAACTTCAATCATTTCTCCATTTATTATGATGTTGCTTATCGGTCCAGTTGTGAGAATTTTTGTTTTCTCTATGTTGAGGCATAATCCATAGTGAAAGCTGTGGTCTTTGATTTTTATCAATAAGTGCTTCAAATCCTTTTCAGTTTCAGCAAGCGAGGTTGTGTCATCTGCATATTGCAGGCTGTTAATGAGTTTTGCTCTAATCCTGATGCTGAGTTCTTCTTCATGTAGTCCAGCTTCTCAGATTATTTGCTCAGCATACAGATAGAATAAATATGCTGAAAGGATACAACCATGATGCACACCCTTCCTGACTTTAAACCATGCAGTATCCTCTTGTTCTTCAAACGACTGCCTCTTGGTCTAAGTACAGCTTCCACATGAGCACAATTAAGTGTTCTGGAATTCCACTCACAATGGAATTCACAATGTTATCCATAATTTGTTATGATCCACACAGTTGAATGCCTTTGCATAGTCAGTAAAACACAGGTAAACATCTTTCTGGCGTTCTCTGCTTTCAGCCAAGATCTATCTAATATCGGCACTGATATCCCTCATTCTGTGTCCTCTTCTGAATCCAGCTTGGATTTCTGGCAGTTCCCTTTCAGTGTAGTGCTGTAGCCATTTTGAATTATCTTCAGCACAATTTTACTTGCATGTCATATTAATGATATTGTTCAATAATTTTCGCATTCCATTGGATCACCTTTCTTTAGAATAGACACTTATATGGATCTCTACCAGTTGGTTGGCCAGGTAGCTGTCTTCCAAATTTTTTTTAGTGATATTAAAATCAATCAGTGGGTTTAGCTTTATCAGCCTGAATCACTTATTGTAAAGTTTATTATTAGTTTTTTTACATAACAGTTTTAGGGAATGCACATTTAAGAATTTTTACATTCTTAGTGCCTATTTGTTCTCTAGAAAGGTTGTATTTATTTCTGCTTCTACCAGCAGTATATTACGAGTGTGTCACTCCAAAATTTGCCATCTTTATAAGCATTTTTGAAAATCCTTGTCAAAATTAGTTGGACAGGGGTCTCATTCAAATTTTCATTTCTTTATGAGGTTGAAAATAAATGTTTATGTATTGTTGGACATTTGTACGTCTCCTTTTTATGTATTGCCTATTCAGGTCATTTGCTCATCACTTCTAATAAGATGTTTGCCTTTTTCTTATTGATTTATAAGAGCTTATTTTTCTTTTGTAAGAACTACTTTTAAAAAATTTTTTTTAATGAATAAGTAGACTTTTATCTTTAAAACCGCCCTTAATTCTATCTCTGATTCTGCAGCCTACATTCTGGAAGACACCTTAATCCGGATACGTGTAGAATATTTGTCCTGCTCTTATGATTGATCAGTCAGTTCAAGATAATTAAGTCGGTCTGAGTCCACTTCAAAATTTCATCTCAAGCTCTCCTCTCCCCTCATCAGGGTAGATCCCCACACCCTGGGAGACTTATTTGGTCAGAGCCAATTGCCAATGGGGGAAGCAGAAGCTGTGGTGCCTACCTTCTTGATCCAGGTTGGGCCATAAAAACTTGATAATATATTAAAAATATTCACCTTTTGGTGGCTTTCTTTTTTTTGCTTTGCTTTGCCAGCAGGTTTTATTTTGTTGGCATTTTGGAGAGAGAGATTTACTTCAAGATTGTGGGGGCTGGCAAGTCCAAACTCTGTAGGTCAGGCAATAGGCTGGAGACTCCTGCAGGCTTGTCTTCCAGATCCACAGATCTGGTGACAAGAAGAGTGAAGAGTAAGAGTGTTCTGGTAAAACGTCTTGCTATAGTCTAGAGGCAGAACACACTCAAGGGAAACTCCCTATTCGCTCTTTAGGCCTTTAACGGATTGACTGAGGTCTGCCTACATTATGGAATGTAATCCAATTTACTTGAAACCAACAGATTTAATCACAAGTAGTTATAAAAGCAACTAGTGTTTTACCAAACAAGTGGGCATCATAGCCTAGCCAAGTTGAAACATAAAATTAACCATCACACTTGCATATATAGAAAATATATTTCCCAGTTTGGTGTTTACACGTAATTTAGTTTTATTTTGAAAAATAGAGATTTACAACTTTTGTTTAGCAAAATCTATGTATCTTCTTTGTATGCTTAGAAATTCATTTTCTATTCCAAGATCAACTAAATATTAACTAAAATATCATTAGTTTTTTAAAATGATTTTATTTTTTACATTTAACTCTGTACTATTACAGTAGAGTATCTCTTCTTTTACCTTTGCCTCCTATGATGCGGTCCCCTCTGAGCAACGAGAATGGTGTTTAAACAATGCTAATTATATCCTGTCATTCCCCTGCTTAAAATCTTTGTGGCATCACATTAAAATAAAACCTAAATTTCTTTCCTTGGCTTACAAAGCCCTACAAGTTTGTCTACTACTTTCTCCATCACTCGCTTAGCACTAGTTCTACTAGTCTCTTTTCTTTTCTTGGGACTCCTCTAGTTGCTTCTTATCATAGGCATGACACTAGCTATTCTCTTTGGTTGGAATGCACCTGTCTTTGTTCAGTTTCTGATTCAGAGCTCAGCTTAAATGTCACCTCTTCAGAGAGGTCTTCCCTGCTTGTTCAGTTGCTCTCTGTCACACTATCTTGTTTTAATTCTATGCACAGGACATATTACTGATATTTTCATGATTGTTTATTGTTTGTTAACTCCCATTTGTTGCATGCTTCTCAAGAGCAAAGATCTTTGTCTTGCTCATCATTGCATCCCAGTACCAGAATAGTGCCTGGCAGAGTACAGACTCAATAAATATTTATTGCATGAATTTTAATTCTTTAAATCATTAAGCTTTATTTTGTTGTGTGGAGTGATAGAGAAATCTATTTTTATGTTTCTCAATAGGTAAACAATTTTCCCAGTTTCACTTATTGAATTATCAACCCTTTTGCCATTGACTTGAGATGCCATCTTTATCAGACCTGTATTGATACGTACTTGAGCCTGGTTTAGATTTTCTAGTCTATTCTGACTGACAGTTTAAATTTATGCCAGGTTCCTAGAAAAACAAATAAAGCTCATCCAAATTGGTAAAGAAGAAGTAAAAGTATCTCTATTGGCAGATGATATGATCTAATACACAGAAAACCATAAAGAATCCACAAGAAAACTACTGGAATTCATTGAAGAGTTCAGCAAAGTATCAGCATACAAGATAAACATACAAAAATCAGTTGCATTCCTCTACAACAACAAAAAGAACATCAAAGAGGAAATCACCAAATCAATACCATTTACAATAGCCCCCAAGAAGATAAAATACTTAGGAATAAATCTAACCAGAGACATGAAGGACCTATACAAGGAAAATTACAAGACACTACTGCAAGAAACCAAAAGAGACCTACATAAGTGGAAAAACATACCTTGCTCGTGGATAGGAAGATTCAATATCATGAAAATGTCTGTTCTACCCAAAGTGATCTATAGATACAATACAATTTTGATCCAAATTCCAACGATATTTTTTACTGAGATGGAGAAACAAATCACAAACTTCATATGGAAAGGGAAGATAAGTAAAGCATTTCAGATAAGTAAAGCATTACTGAAAAAAAAGAACAAAGTGGGGGGGCCTCACACTACCTGATTTTAGAAACTACTATATTGCCACAGTAGTCAAAACAGCCTGGCACTGGTATAACAACAGGTACATAGACCAATGGAACAGAATTGAGAATCCAGACATAAATTCATCCACCTACGAGCAGCTGATATTTGACAAAGGCCCAAAGTCTACTAAATGGGGAAAAGATAGTCTCTTTAACAAATGGTGCTGGCATAACTGGATATCCATCTGCAAAAAAATGAAACAAGACCCATGCCACACACCATGCACAAAAACGAACTCAAAATGGATCAAAGACCTAAATATAAAATCTAAAATGATAAAGATCATGGAAGAAAAAATAGGGACAATGCTAGGAGCCCTAATACATGGCATAAACAGTATACAAAACATTACTAACAATGCACAAACATTAGAAGAGAAAGTAGATAACTGGGGCTCCTAAAAATCTAACACCTATGCTCATCCAAAGACTTCAGCAAAAGAGTAAAAAGATTACCTATAGACTGGGGAAAAAGCTTTGGCTATGACAAATCCAATCAGCATCTAATCTCTAAAATCTACAAGATACTGCAAAAACCTCAACAACAAAAAGACAAATAACCCAATCAAAAAACGGGCAAAGGATATGAACACGCACTTCATCAAAGAAGACATTCAGGCAGCTAACAGATACATGAGGAAATGCTCATGATTATTAGCTTTTAGAGAAATGCAAATCAAAACTACAATGAGATTCCATCTCACTCTAACAAGGCTGGCATTAACCCAAAAAACACAAAATAATAAATGTTGGAGAGGTTGTGGAGAGACTGGAACACTTACACACTGCTGATGGGAATGTAAAATGGTACAACCACTTTGGAAATTGATTTGGCGCTTCCTTAAAAAGCTAGAAATAGAACTACCATACGATCCAGCCATCTTACTTCTTGGAATATATCCTAGAGAAGTAAGAGCCATCAAGCTGTCCCATGAATAGATACTTGCACACCCATGTTCATTGCAGTACTGTTTGTAACAGCAAAAAGATGGAAACAACCAAGGCGTCCATCAACGGATGAATGGCTAAACAAATTATGGTATATTCACAGAATGGAATACTACGGAACCATTAAGAACATCGATGAACCTGTGAAACATCTCATAACATGGATGAATCTGGAAGGCATTATGCTGAGTCAGTTGCAAAAGGACAAATATTGTATAAGACCACTATTATAAGAACTTTATAAAAGGTTTAAACATAGAAGAAAACATTCTTTGATGGTTATGAGGGTGGGGAGGGAGGGAGGGGATATTCACTAGTTAATTACATAGTAGACGATAATTATGTTAGGTGAAGGGAAGGACAACACACAATACAGGGGAAGTCAGCACAACTGGACTAATCCAAAAGCTAAGAATTTTCCTGAACACGACCAAATACTTCAAGACACAGAGTAGCAGGGGCAGGGATCTGGGGACCATGGTCTCAGGGGACATCTAGGTCAATTGGCATAACAAAATATATTGAGAAAAATATTCCGCATCCCACTTTGGTGAGTGAAGTCTGGGGTCTTAAAATCTAGCGAGCGGCCATCTAAGATGCATCAATTGGTCTCGATCCACCTGGAGCAAAGGAGAATGAAGACCACCAAAGATATAAGGAAAACATAAGCCCAAGAGACAGGAAAGGACCACACAAACCAGAGACTCCATCGGCCTGAGGCCAGAAGAACTAGAGGGTGCCTGGCTACCAATGAATGCCCTGACAGGGATCACAACAGAGAATCCCTAATGGAGCAGGAGAAAAGTGGGATGGAGACCTCAAATTCTAGTAAAAAGACCAGACTTAATGGTCCGAGACTGGAGGGACCCCAGAGGTCATGGCCCCTGGACTCTCTATTAGCCCAAAACTAAAAAACCATTCCCAAAGCCAACCCTTCATACAAAGATTAGACTGGCCTATGAGACATAAAATGTTACTGGTGAGCAGGGTGCTTCTTAGCTCAAGTAGACACATGAGACTATGTGGGCCGCTCCTGTCCAGAGGTGAGATGAGAAGGCAGAGAGGGACAGGAGCTGGATGAATGGACATGGGAAATACAGGGTGGAGAGAAGGAGTGTGCTGTCACATTGCAGAGAGAGCAACCAGGGTCACATAACATTATGTGTCTAAGTTTTTGTATGAGAAACTGACCCAAATTGTAGACTTCCACTTAAAGTACAATAAAAATTTTTAGGCCAGTTTCACTGTTTTAAAGGCAATCTAATTGTAATGCCTCCTACATTTATCCCCTTTTCTCACCAAGTCTGTTTTCAAGGTGCTTTTGGGTAGTCTCACCACTTCTTTTTTTATATCTCTATAGTTTTGATACTTGCTGCATTAAATTTATATCAATTGGTGGAGAATTTGCCATCTTTAAAATATTCCCACCAAAAGTGCATTAAATTTCCTATTTCCCTATGCCTTCACTGGATAATATCAATTCAAAAAGTCTTCGTTAATCTTTTAGTTTTACCGATTTCTTTTCTAGCTTTTTTCTTTTTATATTTAAAATTTTGACTTATTTGATATTTTGCTGAGAGATAGAGACCCAGCTTTATTTTTTTCTGAAATGCTTAGCCAGTTATCCCAGTGACTTATTGAATAATCTGTCTTCTTCTCAGGAATCTGAAATATCCTTTATCTTGTACTAAATTCCCATATATATATTTGGGTTTGCTTCTGGACTCTATTCGCTTTGATCTGGTATTCTTTTACTATAATTATTATAAGTTGACAAAGTTTTAATAATCAGCAGAGCTAGCTCCTCATCACTATCCTTATCATACCCCTCCCCCAGCTATTCTTGATTGTTTTTCTTTTAAAAAATAGATTTTACAGTTATTGCCTCAAATTCTCTCACTCCCCCTAAGCCCTGCTGTGCTGTTTCACTCACAATGGGAGAAACCACATTTTGACAATATTCGCTCTCCTTATCCAGCACAAGCCATTTTTTAAACTGTCTTCTTCGATGACCCTCAGAAGGATCTTTTCTTCCATTATATTTGCTTATTTTTTTGGCAGATCATAAAGCTTTTGTGTTGTATACATTTATTTTGCAATTACCCACTTTAATTTCCTCATTGCCACTAATTATTTTGCAGATGATTTTCTGTGCTTTCCTGGTTTCTATCTTATCATCTGCATATAATGATATAATTTCATCCTCTTATCTAATCTTATCTAATCTCATTGGCCAGTACTTTAATCACACTTAGCCAACAGGCATTCATCTTTAAAAATTTTGCTTCATTGTTTTTAAAATTTAGATTTCATTGATTACTACTGAAGTTGAGCATTTTAAAAGCAGCTATTCATTTGCATTCCTCCTTTGGTGAACTGCCTATTTCTACCCTTTGTTTTAGAACGGGATGCTATTTTTTTCTTATTAATTTGGAAGAGCGCTTTCTGCACTAAAAATATTAAGCTCTTGTGATATATTGAAAATATTTTCCCTTAAGACTTTGGAAGGACTTTAACTATCCAGCAGCCAATAGAAAGCACAAAATACAAGAAAGGTGCAGGTCTACTGTAATTTAAATTAATTATACTTTTCTGTGTAACTATCCAGGATGTGAACACATACCTCTTATATTGCAAGAGCAATAAGACTATTCAGTGGAGTGCAATGTAGATTTTTATGAAGCACTCTTGAAAATTTCAAGTACACTAATACTTATAACTTGTTTCAAAGTATACCATTTCTAAACCATTCAATTTCTTTCCAGCTAAAGCACTCAAAAGAGCTTCAAGGACTAAATTATCTGATTAACCCTTTAATGCCAAATGCCTCACAGCTCTTGCTCTCACATACATGTCAAGTTTATACTGACATTTAAAGGCTCTAACTCTCCATCAAAGAATGGATCAATCTGTCCTCGGTTTATCTAAATGACCAAATAATAAGATTTAAGTGATAACCAGCTGTAGGATATGTTCTTATTAAATTTGATAGGATTTTTAAAAAGCCAAGTAATGTAATGAAGTTTGCAAAGTGATTTAGATTAACCAGGTTTGACTGCTCAATTTGGAAGTGATTCAGTGCACAGGTATAGGCATGGAGATAATTTTTAAACACCGGGTTTTGAATGTTGCTGACCAGAAAGTTGAGAAGAGTTAAGTGAACATTATATTAACCAGTTTCATTACTCATAAAATCAACATGTGGTTATTTTAGCAGTGGTTTTTTTTTTCTTTTTTTAATTCCTCCCCACAAGTTTCCTTCCTTCCCAAGGAATTGTTTACATAATGTATCCATGTAACAAAATAGGGTAAAGAAAGGAAAACCTAGATCTTGGGATGTTAATATCCATCCAGAAATGTAAATACCCCCGAAGCCCAGCCAGGAAGCCCTTGTCCAGGAACATTGAGGGTGTACTTTGATTTACTAGGACTGATATCTCCACTAGCCAAGAACGTCCCAGTGGAGATGTGAGGACTTGGTTATGCTCTCAATGGCATGAAAACCAGCTTGGATTTGGCCACTTTATTCATTCTACATCTTATGTCTCTGTATCTTTATTCTACGCACATTCTTAGAAATGATGTGCCCTTTACTGTACTGAAAAATACAGAAAAGAAAGGTTTATTACTTCTGTCACTTATCAGTCTTCTCTTTCCCTGTCTTCCCTATGGATGCCATTGTATTAGTCTGTGCAAGTATTAAGGGCAGATTACAAATGTTAAGTGATTACATTTTGCCATAACACTTTATAGCCATGGTGCATAAATATTGCACATGATGAGACAACTACCTGATATCTTAGAAGTTGAATACATGTAGAATTTTTAAAAAATAGAATTTCATATTATTGTATTAACAAACAAACACAGTTGTCAAGTTGATTCTGAATCATGGTGACCCCAAGTGTTTCAGAGTAGAACTGTGCACTAGAGGGTTCTTAATGGTTGTGATCTTTCAGAAGTAGATCACTCAGACCTTTCTTCCAAGGTGCCTCTGAGTGGATGCGAACCTCCAACCTTTTGATTTCCCTTAACCTTCTGTGCTCAGGGCAGCATATTTCACAACCCATTATTAGGTGGTAAAATTAACGAGTAGTCACGATCACCATTTAAAAAATGAATCAGAATAGAAAACAACAAAGGAACTGCACATAGTAAGGATACATGTTGTTTTATGTGTACAAATATACCCCATATATATGTACTGTGTCACAACGGGAAATGTTTCTTATTGTGGTTTGTGGTCAGGACTATTTGAAAAGCACAGTATTAAGTGTTTGTAATACAGTAAAACCTGCAAAAGCCAGAACCTGTGTGTCATGGATTGAATTGTGTCCCCCCAAAATATCTGCCAACTTGGCTATGTCATGATTCCCAGTGTTGTATGATTGTCTACCATTTTGTCATCTGATGTGATTTCCCCATGTGATGTTAATGAGGTGCATTAGTGGCAGTTATATTGATGAGATCTACAAGATTAGACAGTCTTAAGCCAAACTCTTTTAAGATATAAAGAGAGAAGTGAGCAGAGAGACTTGGGGACCTCATACCACTAAGAAAGCAACGCCTGGAGCAAAGCATGTCCTTAGATTCCTGCACTGAGATGCTCCCAAACCAAGGGAAAACTGATGACAAGGACCTTCCTCCAGAGATGACAGAGAAAGCCTTCCCCTGGAGCCGGTGCCCTGAATTCAGACTTCTAGCCTACTGGACTATGAGAGAATAAACTTCTCTTTGTTACAGCCATCCACTTGTGGTATTTGTTACAGCAGCACTAGGCGACTAAGACTGTGTAAGGCAGAAATCTGTCAGAGAAGGAAAACTCCACGAAAACGAGGGACAGAAAAGCGGTAAGACTGCACTCTCTTGAAGGTGAAAACCTGTGAGACTTGGAAAAACAAGGCAGACCCGCTGAGTTCCAGCTCTCACAGGTCTCACCGTCTAATGGAATTTCTCATAGCATTCTTTCTCTCACACCTGAGGTTAGAGGTGCTCTTGCTTTTCACTCCTACAAATGTTTACTGAGCAACTACTACATACGTTGGTTGGGGGTCAGGTGTTGGGGCAAGGAGAAAAATAAAACACTACTTTTGGGAATCTTTACCTATTGCTGAACAGATGTAAGGTTTTAAATAAAAGCTTAGAAATAAGTTAATGTGGAGTTCGAGTACAACTGCTGTTAGTTTAACGTGCTTAATGGCCATGAAAATAAAAATGGAACATGTCAAAAATTACCAGAAATAAAGTCTTCACAGAATGTTAAGCTTCTTGCTACCTCTCATCAGTATCTAAAGAGAGATTCAGTATAAAATCTACAGTTGGGATAGGAATTCTCTAAACGTGTATTTCTTTTTAGAAACCCTGGTGGTGTAGTGGTTAAGTGCTATGGCTGCTAACGAAGAGGTCAGCAGTTGGAATTTGCCAGACGCTCTTTGGAAAACTTGGAAACTTTTTTTGTTTTTTGGGGGGTTATATTTCTTTTTATTTACCTTGTTGATTTCTTCTTTTTCAGGCTTTTTGAGAAGAAAATAATTTTTCAGCATCCAAGAATTAGATCCTGGATGTAAAACTCCCACTTCAGGATTACTTTTCTCTGGAGGGACTAATATTTATTTTTGATGTTCTGTACTTACGTATTAGGCAGAGGTGGAACTGAGATAGTAGTTTATCTATTTATTTATTTTTAACAGTAAGATACTTTCTTCAAATTAAATCCTATTTGGAAAATTAAATATACAAAAAAGAAAAATCTGAGCTGTTCTGGTGCTTGATACTGACCTCAAAATAATCAAAAGAGTTTCAATTCCCCTGGTCATCAAATCTCTAAATCTCAACACCTTAGTATCAAGTTTTATACTTAAATTTTTATTTCCTCGACTCTTCCTCTTACTCACTACCTTAAATGCTTTTAAAATGACATGTAGTATGTTTTGAGATGACATTCCAATTTAAAAATTATGTTATTCTCTGATAATTTTCTGCATGTATACAGAATTTATTTTATAAATATAATACATTTTGTGCTATGTAATACCAGATTAGTCTTTAGAAATAACATCAGAATAGTATTATTTTTCCTTTTCCTAATTTTTCTGACAGATTCAGTAAATATATGTTACGGCTTCTAGTGATCATTTTTAACTTTCAAAATCAGACCAACCATAAGAACAAACAAAAAACCTCCCAATTGCCATTGTGTCGATTCTGGCTCATAGTGAGTGCATCCTTTGGACCCTGGATCCCTGCGCTGAGAAGCTCCTGGACCCAGGAGACAGAGAACTGTAACACAGAAGATGGCAAGAAATGGTGGCAGGAGAGTCCGGCAGGAGCTGGCACAGTGGGCTTCCTGGCCCATGGACAGAGAAAGCGGAGTGCTTTTGGGTGAGGTCGAGGCCAAGGAGAGGCATGCTTTTGAGCACGGCTAGGAAGAGGCTGTCCTGATGGCAGCATTACATCCTGAGTGTTCCTTAACCTAAATTGTAACTGTTACTCCCCTCATAAACCCCATAATCATGAGTATTGTCTGTGAGTTCTGTGTGGCCATTCCAATGAATAATTGAACCAAGCAGAGAAGTAGAGAGTGCCGTGGCAGGGATGGTTGGCATCAGAATAGGTAAAGACAGGGGATAGAGGAGGTGTGTCTGACCTCCACCTCAAAGAAATCAGCCTGGAGCTGTTGATCTTGATTCTCCTTCTCCCTTTCGAGGAGGGAGGTGGTCAGACACTGCCCCCATGCTATTTTTACATAAATGATGCTTATAAAGCAAAATATCTAGACTTCAAATAGAGCTTAACAGATATTTTCTGCCAAAAATGTCTATATGATTTAATAATAAAAGGTCAACTAAAAATATTCTGTAAAGTATGAAATTAACAATTTTATTGGACGAACTCATTTGACACCTTAAATTAGGCAAAGAAAATATACGCAAACGCATAAGAAGAATCACATTCTCATTCTACTTGAACATATAGCAGTGGTCAAAAATAATGAACTGTGGAATGGATCCCAGAATTTAATGCAAAAAAACCCCATAGAGAAAAATTTCAGGCTTCTAATTTCACTGAATCCAGTACTGTACGTGCTTCTTTATATTCCTCAGCTTCTTCCAACTCTTTTTCACTTTCCTGAAATGAAATGTAATAAAAAGTAAGTGTATCTCTCTCAAATATCAGTATTTCGTTTTTACTCAAATATTACATACCACCAATGTAAACAGCTCAAAAATTAAAAGAAAAAATATCCTAAGCCTCATCTTAATATAATTACACAGGTTTCCCACGGTTCTGTTTGTTCTTCACAGGAAAGGAAGAAATATCAGGTTCTTTTTTTTGAACATTTTATTGTGGTTTAGGTTAAAGTACACACAACAAATTCGCTGCCCATCAACAATTTATTTGTAGATTTTTTTGTAACATTAGTTGCAATCCCTTCGATGTGTCAAGCATTCTCCCAAGTTCCACCCTGGGTCTCTCCCATGCGCCAGGCTTTCCTTCCCCTTCTTGCCTTCTGACATTTGTTTCTGAGCAAATGCTACCCCTTTTGGTCTCATATAGATGAATATTCTGAGGGGCACATTCCTCACTGGTGTAACTGTTCACTCTATATGCCTGCCTAATGTTTGGCTGAGAGGTGATCTCTGGGATGGGTTCAGTTCCACGTTTGAAGGGTGTCTAAGAGTCATAGTCTTGGGGGGTTCCACAGGTCTCTATCAGATCATTAAGTCTGGTCTTTTATATTCTTTCTTTTATGGATTTGAATTTTGTTCTACATTTTTTCCCACTCTGTCCAGGACCTTCTATTGTGGTCCTGGTCAGAAAGGTTGATAGTGGTTAACTGGGCACCATCTAGTTCTTCTGGGCTCAGGCTAGTGGAGGCTGTAGTTCATGTGGTCCATTCGTCTTATGGACTAATTGTTTCCTTCAGTGTTTGGTTTTCTTCACTCTTCTTTGCTCTGGGCACGGAGAGACCAATAGTTGCTTCTTAGATGGCTGCTCGCAAGCTTTTAAGACCCCAATGCTACTCATCAGAGTACAATGTAGAACATTGTCTTTACAGACTATGCTACGCCAACTGACCTAGATGTTCCCCAAGACTATGGTCCCTAGCCCTCAAGCCCAGTAACATAGTCTCTTGAGGTGTTTGGTCATGGCTAAGAAGTTTTCATGACTGTGCCCCCTGTGTGCTCTATTATACATGGATATATTTGAAACACATACTAATATGTATGTAGAAATATCCACTGTCAAAACTATATAGACATATGGGTGTATTCCCATAAGCCATCCACATCTGTTCAGCTTACAGAGCTACCTATGTATACACCCATAAATTACTGTTTGTTGTTACTGGTGTTGCAGGATTGTATATGTAATGTTGTTTACCATTGTGTCTTTCACTTCTGCGTGCCTCTTGGCGTCTGCCTTTGCCTTGGTCATGTTGTGCTGACTTCCCCCATATTGTATATTGTCTTTCCCTTCGCCAAAGTTAACACGTGTCTGCTATCCAGCTAGTAATTTTCCCTCCTCCCTCCCCCTTCCTTCCCTGGTAACCATATAAACATTTTGAGCATATTTCTGTCTGTGTGTAAACCTTTTCTTGACTTTTTATAACAGTTGTCTCATTTGATATTTGTCCTTTTGTGACTGACTTATTTCACTCAGGATAGTGTCCTCCAGGTTCATCCATGTTGGTTTTGTTTCTTAAATATAGTATATTCTCATACGAAAACTGAATAGCATGGTAAACTAAAACTATCAGTATCAAGTAAATAAAAACATCAAAAACATTTTAAATTATTTTCACTCTCATTTTGTCAACACATCATCATACAAAAGGGATTATTACTAATAACGGACTAAAAGTAAAAAATGATTATGTATTAACATGCTACATATGTGATAATATTCAGGCCAAAATAATCCTCCAACTACTCACGATAACAAAGAAGGCTACTGGTGTCACACTAGACTTAACTACAATCTTCAAATTAGAAAGGTGAATTGTCTGCCTGTTAACAGTATTACATAACCTATATACAAAGACACTTTCATTTCTGATATTTAAAGATTGAGTTTTTCCATGATATTGATATACAGGAAACTTTTACTAATATACTGCAATGGTAACAGACAACTGAAATAATATCATCTGAAGTACTGTGTTTAGGAAATTTTGTTTGCTTTTTAAATAAGGCTATGGCCAGTAGTTTATCAGTTTATGTCATGTTAAGAAAAGACAGAGATATACAAGTAGTTACAGAATAGAGAGAATAAAGTATGTGTGGGTGTGTGTAGACAATATGAAAATTTAAAGCAAAAGGACTGAGAATTTATTTAATTCATACTACAGGCAAGAATTTCTTAAACCTCTACGTTATACCTAAACACATCTTTGTTCTCTATCAGTTACACATAAGCATTTTGAGGGCAGAGATATTGTTGGAAACAATCTTACATACAAATATATCACCTTATGTACAAAGATAGTTATTTTCTTTTAAGCAATTTCTTAGCTACTTGATGCATGACAGCAAAAAAGCATTTAAATTGTCAGGAAATAAAAATGGTGCCTCCTTTCTTAGGTAGTATTTTAACAATAATAATTATTTCCCACTTTAGCTATCTTTTATTTCAAACCCATGGCTTCTTTTTTTGGCTGTCGAGAAGAGTTATCCCATCTTTAAAGATTTCTATAGAAAAATAGGTGTTCTGTGTCCAAGTTAATGTAAAATGTGAGTATTTCTCTTTCTATAGATTTAATTCTAATGATGGAAAAACAAATTTGATTCTCTTTCAAAGAAAACACGTGGTCATACTGAAAAAGCCTTACATCATTTTTGTTACATAGGGAAACACCTATGAAACAGGAAGAGAGCTATGTAGCTAGTAATTTGGATTAACTCAAGAAACAGAAACACAAAATGAGATTAGTAAAGTAAATGTTAGAACTCATTTCAGGTTACCAGCAAATAGTAACTGCCAATTGCCTTGTATGTATAGTACTATACTTTTATTTCTACTAAGAAAGAAATAATAGAACTTCTACTTATTCTTAGAGTCAATTATAAAATGATTCTGCTACTGTAACACCAGGCATTTACACCAGCAAGTATGATAATAGCACTTTATCTAGCTCTAAATTAATATGAGGAGACTGTCTTTATTACAGCCCCCACCCCACCCCGCCACTGATTTAGGTTTGAATCTGAAAGAACTCCACATTCTTTTTTAGAAGGGCCCAAATTCACTTGCAACATTTGGACCTTTAAAAATTTCAAATAGTCTACTCACTCTTAAGGTGTCAAAAAAGGTATTTATGTAACTAAGTTTAAGTAAATAGGATAAACATTCTAGAAAATAGTATTTTTACTGGAGGCATAACTCAAAACACAATTTAAACTCCATTAATTATTTTAAAATACACTAGTACACAGGGCAAATGAATAAAAACTGTCATCAACTTGTTCTTCTCAGTATTAAACATTTAAAAATTTGGCCTTCCCTGTATAAGATGGAAAAGAAATCGAAAACATAAGACAAAGAAGCCTTTACTTACTAATAGCTGCAGAAGATCGGTATACGCAGCTTCCAGCCTGCGCTGGCAATCTGGGATCATCATCCGGGACTCTTGCAGGATCTCTGCCTGTAATGACAATCGAGATTCGTCCGTGAGACACGCAGAGATGGCAGAGCTTATGTGTATTTAGTTCACATATTTGTAAACACCTAAAAATGATTTAGGGGAATCAGAAAAAAGCTACGGTTAAAATAATGAGGTCAAATGGTTCGTTATTTTAGTTTAAATTGTATGTATTAAAGTTAGAAAGACTATCATATAAAACCTTTTAAAAAGCACCAGTTTAAGAACTAAGTCTTTTTGAAAATCACCTTCTTATGCTAAGTGAAAATTAACTGGAAAAGCTTTTCCTAGAGCATTTATTTTAAAAGGCTATTTAAAATAAACTATTTCCCTGCTGTCACAAAGCACCTTTATCCAAAATGGGATCAGCTGGTTATATAAATATCTCCTGCATCTTTTGAGTAATAAAGAAAAACAGTGTTCAGATAATATCACATGGAGATAATTACTGCATGAAAAAAGTTATTGAGTTATTGATCACATCGTGTGCACACTGCAGGAGGTTCTCACTGAAGACAGAGGTAAAGAAAAATGAAAAGCAAAGACCAGCAGGTTCATATTTTTGATGCTTATCATGCATAAAAAGTTATTACTTATCCTTGTGCTTCATTTTAGGAGAGAGATTATTCTCCCCATGTAGTTGGAGCCAAATTACCAACCTGGCACCCCTCTGAATGTGAACTTCTTGCCTATTGTTCCTAAAGACGACACTACAGAATTAAAAACAGGAGTATTTATTTTGGAGGATGCTTCCGTGCTTAAAAGCCATCATTCAAAGCTTGACTATAAAATATCAAACCATAAAACAAAAACAAAAAAAATCAAATTAAAGACTGGGAAGTCCAGTAAGAGGCTAAATAAGTTAGTGTCAGATACTGAACCTCAAGTAGGTCTTTTACTTATGGTAACAGGAAGCTTTATTTCCTTCAGTGATTCTTCGAAAAAAGAGAGACAATTTAGATATTTATTTCTAAAAAATAATGTTTGGTCACACACCTTTGACCAAACATCTAAACTTTTATGAAGATTAAGCTTTATTATCTAGTTAATGTAAAATTAAATGAAAAGACAGCTATTTGGAAAAAGAGTGAAATGGTTGCACAGCTTGAGGAATATAAATCAGTGTCACTGAAGTGTACACGTAGAAATTGATAAAATATTGTACATGTTATGTATATATTACAATAATAAAAAAAGAAACCATAAAAAAAGTAAATGAAAAGGAAAGGCATATGTAATTTAAGGGTAATCACACTGTATTATAATAGAAACTTGTTAAGTCCCCTTACCTTCTCCCCTTCCTCAATAGTTTTGTCATAGCTCATACTGTAAACAAAAATATACTTTTTTTTATACAAGGATGCTCTCTACCCACATCTATTTTCTCAGGTGAAAATCTAGTGTTGAACTTACAATAAATTTTACTAAGGCAGCACAGGTTGAAAATTTCAAATATGAGATCACTGACTTTACTTCACAGCTAATCATACTACACCTAGGTATTTATTTTTGTGCATCAGGTTAATTTGAAGACATGTGAAAAAACCAGTTGGGTAAGCAATTTGTATTTCAAGTTGGGTAAACAATTCATATTTCCTACTCTATGGAATTCCTTTCAGAATAGCTTACAGGAATTAAACAAGATGAAATAAATATAAGGAAATAGGTCAAACACACAATAAGCCAATATGTGTATTTGTAAAGATTATTTGGGAAAGATTTAGTGTTGTCACTGAAATGAATTTCAAACAATGCTTTTCAAAATAACTTATGCAAGAAGCCTCAGTCTATCAAAACAGGGCCCTGACTTAAGCAGGGCCAAAGCTCAGTCTCTCCCACATTACCAGTCCCAGTTCATTCAATAAGATTCTATGTCTGCAGGGCACCAGGTACAGGAAAACAAAAATGAAAAAGAGAAGGTTCCTGTCCTCCAGTCCAGTCTAAGAGCAGAAACATGAAATAAACATTTGGCATTGCTTCAAAAAGACCACGCCATAGGAAGCCGAAAGCACACAATCATGACTACGATTTGGAATCCATAAACCACATCTTCATCAAGCCCTATACTTTGCCTTGTAACAATGAATTACAACTGTCAGGAATAATTTTAAAAGACGTATATAAGCTGTGATAGGAGCCCTGGTGGAGTAGTGGTTAAGAGCTCAGCTCCTAACCAAAAGGCTGGGTGTTCAAAACCACCACCAGCTCCTTAGAAATCCTACAGGGCAGTTCTACTCTGTCCTATAGGGTCATTACGAGTCGGAATCGACTCGACAGCAACTAAGAACAACAGGGTGTGATTATACAGTAAAGACACCCCCAAAATACTTCAACTAACTAAATAAGAATTATCTTTCAAGGTGTTTCCATTGAGAGGTAGTTACTCAAATGAATGGTGCTTCTGTTCAAAATATCTGAATTAACTGTCAGCTTATTCTAATGTTAAGTATGATAAAACTGGAGTTAAGTCAGGATCTTGGTATGGATTAAGAGTTACAAAGAGGAGAGGCGGAGCCAAGATGGCGGACTAGGCAGACGCTACCTCGGATCCCTCTTACAACAAAGACACGGAAAAACAAGTGAATCGATCACATACATAACAATCTACGAACCCTGAACAACAAACACAGATTTAGAGACAGAGAACGAACTAATACGGGGAAGCAGCAATTGTTTCCAGAGCCTGGAGCCAGCATACCAGTCAGGTACGGCACAAGCACAGAGACCTGCTCCACCCCCCTGAACTAACCCCGGGAGGGGGACTAGCCGGTTCCACGGGCGGCGTGGGACGCAGCCGTTAGGAGAAGTCCCCGGGAGGCAGTGACTGATCTTGGAGCAGAAAGAGCAGCACCCGAGCCGGGGAACCGTCCCACAGGGATTTGGACTGCACGCAGGCGGCTTCATTAACATCTGAATAGCCTGAGCCAGAGGGAGAACTCTGATAGGGATCTGACTGCAGTTTTTTTTTAGCGGATTTTCTGGAAAAACTAGTTTCCCAGTGATGGCTCGGAGACAACAATCCATATCAAACCACTTAAAGAAGCAGACCGTGACAGCTTCTCCAACTCCCCAAACAAAAGAATCAAAATCTTTCCCAAATGAAGATACAATTTTGGAATTATCAGATACAGAATATAAAAAACTAATTTACAGAATGCTTAATGATATCACAAATGAAATTAGGATATCTGCAGAAAAAGCCAAGGAACACACTGATAAAACTGTTGAAGAACTCAAAAAGATTATTCAAGAACATAGTGGAAAAATTAATAAGTTGCAAGAATCCATAGAGAGACAACATGTAGAAATCCAAAAGATTAACAATAAAATAACAGAATTAGACAACACACTAGGAAGTCAGAGGAGCAGACTCGAGCAATTAGAATGCAGACTGGGACATCTGGAGGACCAGGGAATCAACACCAACATAGCTGAAAAAAAATCAGATAAAAGAATTAAAAAAAATGAAGAAACCCTAAGAATTATGTGGGACTCTATCAAGAAGGATAACCTGCGGGTGATTGGAGTCCCAGAACAGGGAGGGGGGACAGAAAACACAGAGAAAATAGTTGAAGAACTTCTGACAGAAAACTTCCCTGACATCATGAAAGACGAAAGGATATCTATCCAAGATGCTCTTCGAACCCCATTTAAGATTGATCCAAAAAGAAAAACACCAAGACATATTATCATCAAACTCACCAAAACCAAAGATAAACAGAAAATTTTAAAAGCAGCCAGGGAGAAAAGAAAGGTTTCCTTCAAGGGAGAATCAATAAGAATATGTTCTGACTACTCAGCAGAAACCATGCAGGCAAGAAGGGAATGGGACGACATATACAGAACACTGAAGGAGAAGAACTGCCAACCAAGGATCATATATCCAGCAAAACTCTCTCTGAAATATGAAGGCGAAATTAAGATATTTACAGACAAACACAAGTTTAGAGAATTTGCAAAAACCAAACCAAAGCTACAAGAAATACTAAAGGATATTGTTTGGTCAGAGAACCAATAATATCAGATATCAGCACAACACAAGGTCACAAAACAGAACGTCCTGATATCAACTCAAATAGGGAAATCACAAAAACAAACAAATTAAGATTAATTAAAAAAAAATACACATAACAGGGAATCATGGAAGTCAATAGGTAAAAGATCACAATAATCAAAAAGAGGGACTAAATACAGGAGGCATTGAACTGCCATATGGAGAGTGATACAAGGCGATATAGAACAATACAAGTTAGGTTTTTACTTAGAAAAATAGGGGTATATAATGAGGTAACCACAAAAAGGTATAACAACTCTATAACTCAAGACAAAAACCAAGAAAAACGTAACGACTCAACTAACATAAAGTCAAACACTATGAAAGTGAGGATCTCACAATTTACTAAGAAAAACGCCTCAGCACAAAAAAGTATGTGGAAAAATGAAATTGTCAACAACACACATAAAAAGGCATCAAAATGACAGCACTAAAAACTTATTTATCTATAATTACCCTGAATGTAAATGGACTAAATGCACCAATAAAGAGACAGAGAGTCACAGACTGGATAAAGAAACACGATCCATCTATATGCTGCCTACAAGAGACACACCTTAGACTTAGAGACACAAACAAACTAAAACTCAAAGGATGGAAAAAAGTATATCAAGCAAACAATAAGCAAAAAAGAAGAGGAGTAGCAATATTAATTTCTGACAAAATAGACTTTAGACTTAAATCCACCACAAAGGATAAAGAAGGACACTATATAATGATAAAAGGGACAATTGATCAGGAAGACATAACCATATTAAATATTTACGCACCCAATGACAGGGCTGCAAGATATATAAATCAAATTTTAACAAAACTGAAAAGCGAGATAGATACCTCCACAATTATAGTAGGAGACTTCAACACACCCCTTTCGGAGAAGGACAGGACATCCAGTAAGAAGCTCAACAGAGACACGGAAGATCTAATTACAACAATCAACCAACTTGACCTCATTGACTTATACAGAACTCTCCACCCAACTGCTGCAAAATATACTTTTTTTTCTAGCGCACATGGAACATTCTCTAGAATAGACCACATATTAGGTCATAAAACAAACCTTTGCAGAGTCCAAAACATCGAAATATTACAAAGCATCTTCTCAGACCACAAGGCAATAAAACTAGAGATCAATAACAGAAAAACGAGGGAAAAGAAATCAAATACTTGGAAAATGAACAATACCCTCCTGAAAAAAGACTGGGTTATAGAAGACATCAAGGAGGGAATAAGGAAATTCATAGACAGCAACGAGAATGAAAATACTTCCTATCAAAACCTCTGGGACACAGCAAAAGCAGTGCTCAGAGGTCAATTTATATCAATAAATGCACACATACAAAAAGAAGAAAGAGCCAAAATCAGAGAACTGTCCCTACAACTTGAACAAATAGAAAGTGAGCAACAAAAGAATCCATCAGGCACCAGAAGAAAACAAATAATAAAAATTAGAGCTGAACTAAATGAATTAGAGAACAGAAAAACAATTGAAAGAATTAACAAAGCCAAAAGCTGGTTCTATGAAAAAATTAACAAAATTGATAAACCATTGGCTAGACTGACTAAAGAAATACAGGAAAGGAAACAAATAACCCGATTAAGAAATGAGAAGGACCACATCACAACAGAACCAAATGAAATTAAAAGAATCATTTCAGATTATTATGAAAAATTGTACTCTAACAAATTTGAAAACCTAGAAGAAATGGATGAATTCCTGGAAAAACACTACCTACCTAAACTAACACATTCAGAAGCAGAACAACTAAATAGACCCATAACAAAAAAAGAGATTGAAACGGTAATCAAAAAACTCCCAACAAAAAAAAGTCCTGGCCCGGACGGCTTCACTGCAGAGTTCTACCAAATTTTCAGAGAAGAGTTAACACCACTACTACTAAAGGTATTCCAAAGCATAGAAAATGACGGAATACTACCCAACTCATTCTATGAAGCCACCATCTCCCTGATACCAAAACCAGGTAAAGACATTACAAAAAAAGAAAATTATAGACCTATATCCCTCATGAACATTGATGCAAAAATCCTCAACAAAATTCTAGCCAATAGAATCCAACAACACATCAAAAAAATAATTCACCCTGATCAAGTGGGATTTATACCAGGTATGCAAGGCTGGTTTAATATCAGAAAAACCATTAATGTAATCCATCACATAAATAAAACAAAAGACAAAAACCACATGATCTTATCAATTGATGCAGAAAAGGCATTTGACAAAGTCCAACACCCATTTATGATAAAAACTCTTACCAAAATAGGAATTGAAGGAAAATTCCTCAACATAATAAAGGGCATCTATGCAAAGCCAACAGCCAATATCACTCTAAATGGAGAGAACCTGAAAGCATTTCCCTTGAGAACGGGAACCAGACAAGGATGCCCTTTATCACCGCTCTTATTCAACATCGTGTTGGAAGTCTTAGCCAGGGCAATCAGGCTAGACAAAGAAATAAAAGGTATCCGGATTGGCAAGGAAGAAGTAAAGTTATCACTATTTGCAGATGACATGATTATATACACAGAAAACCCTAAGGAATCCTCCAGAAAACTACTGAAACTAATAGAAGAGTTTGGCAGAGTCTCAGGTTATAAAATAAACATACAAAAATCACTTGGATTCCTCTACATCAACAAAAAGAACACCGAAGAGGAAATAACCAAATCAATACCATTCACGGTAGCCCCCAAGAAGATAAGATACTTAGGAATAAATCTTACCAAGGATGTAAAAGACCTATACAAAGAAAACTACAAAGCTCTACTACAAGAAATTCAAAAGGACATACTTAAGTGGAAAAACATACCTTGCTCATGGATAGGAAGACTTAACATAGTAAAAATGTCTATTCTACCAAAAGCCATCTATACATTTAACGCACTTCCGATCCAAATTCCAATGTCATATTTTAAGGGGATAGAGAAACAAATCACCAATTTCATATGGAAGGGAAAAAAGCCCCGGATAAGCAAAGCACTACTGAAAAAGAAGAAGAAAGTGGGAGGCCTCACCTTACCTGACTTCAGAACCTATTATACAGCCACAGTAGTCAAAACAGCCTGGTATTGGTACAACAACAGACACATAGACCAATGGAACAGAATTGAGAACCCAGACATAGATCCATCCACGTATGAGCAGCTGATATTTGACAAAGGACCAGTGTCAATTAACTGGGGAAAAGACAGCCTTTTTAACAAATGGTGCTGGCATAACTGGATATCCATTTGCAAAAAAATGAAACAGGACCCATACCTCACACCATGCACAAAAACTAACTCCAAGTGGATCAAAGACCTAAACATAAAGACTAAAACGATAAAGATCATGGAAGAAAAAATTGGGACAACCCTAGGAGCCCTAATACAAGGTATAAACAGAATACAAAACATTACCAAAAATGATGAAGAGAAACCCGATAACTGGGAGCTCCTAAAAATCAAACACCTATGCTCATCTAAAGACTTCACCAAAAGAGTAAAAAGACCACCTACAGATTGGGAAAGAATTTTCAGCTATGACATCTCCGACCAGCGCCTGATCTCTAAAATCTACATGATTCTGTCAAAACTCAACCACAAAAAGACAAACAACCCAATCAAGAAGTGGGCAAAGGATATGAACACACATTTCTCTAAAGAAGATATTCAGGCAGCCAACAGATACATGAGAAAATGCTCTCGATCATTAGCCATTAGAGAAATGCAAATTAAAACTACGATGAGATTCCATCTCACACCAGCAAGGCTGGCATTAATCCAAAAAACACAAAATAATAAATGTTGGAGAGGCTGCGGAGAGATTGGAACTCTCATACACTGCTGGTGGGAATGTAAAATGGTACAACCACTTTGGAAATCTATCTGGCGTTATCTTAAACAGTTAGAAATAGAACTACCATACAACCCAGAAATCCCACTCCTCGGAATATACCCTAGAGATACAAGAGCCTTCATACAAACAGATATATGCACACCCATGTTTATTGCAGCTCTGTTTACAATAGCAAAAAGTTGGAAGCAACCAAGGTGTCCATCAACGGATGAATGGGTAAATAAATTGTGGTATATTCACACAATGGAATACTACGCATCGATAAAGAACAGTGACGAATCTCTGAAACATTTCATAACATGGAGGAACCTGGAAGGCATTATGCTGAGCGAAATGAGTCAGAGGCAAAAGGACAAATACTGTATAAGACCACTATTATAAGATCTTGAGAAATAGTAAACCTGAGAAGAACACATACTTTTGTGGTTACGAGGGGGGGAGGGAGGGAGGGTGGGAGAGGGTTTTTTTATTGATTAATCAGTAGATAAGAACTGCTTTAGGTGAAGGGAAAGACAACACTCAATACATGGAAGGTCAGCTCAATTGGACTGGACCAAAAGCAAAGAAGTTTCCGGGATAAAATGAATGTTTCAAAGCTCAGCAGAGCAAGCGCGGGGGTCTGGGGAACATGGTTTGCGGGGACTTCTAAGTCAATTGGCAAAATAATTCTATTATGAAATCATTCTGCATCCCACTTTGAAATGTGGCGTCTGGGGTCTTAAATGCTAGCAAGCAGCCATCTAAGATGCAGCAATTGGTCTCAACCCACCTGGAGCAAAGGAAAATGAAGAACACCAAGCCCACATGACAACTAAGAGCCCAAGAGACAGAAAGGGCCACATGAACTAGAGACCTACATCATCCTGAGACCAGAAGAACTAGTTGGTGCCCGGCCACAATCGATGACTGCCCTGACAGGGAGCTCAGCAGAGGACCCCTGAGGGAGCAGGAGAGCAGTGGGATGCAGACCCCAAATTCTCATAAGAAGACCAAACTTAATGGTCTGACTGAGACTGCAGGAATCCCGGCGGTCATGCTCTCCAGACCTTCTGTTGACACAGGACAGGAACCATCCCTGAAGACAACTCATCAGACATGAAAGGGACTGGTCAGCGGGTGGGAGAGAGACGCTGATGAAGAGTGAGCTAATTATATCAGGTGTACACTTGAGATTGTGTTGGCAACTCTTGTCTGGAGGGGGGATGGGAGGCTAGAGAGAGAGGGAAGCCGGCAAAATTGTCAAGAAAGGAGAGACTGAAAGGGCTGACTCAAGACGGGGAGAGTAAGTGGGAGTAGGGAGTGAGATGTATGTAAACTTATATGTGACAGACTGATTGGATTTGTAAACGTTCACTTGAAGCTTAATAAAAGTTATAAATAAAAAAAAAAAAAAAAAAAGAGTTACAAAGAACCTTAGGGGAACACAACAGGATGCAGTCCTACTGATGTCTAATTGTTTCTTTTTTTATGAACTGAAGTACATATTTTATTCAGGTATCCTTAGCTTTTGCTTAATATCCTTTTACTGTTCAAGGATACATCATTACATTTAGTTGTCATGTCTCCTTATGCTCCTCTTAACTGTAACAATTCCTCAAACTTTCCTTGTGTGTGATGGCTAGACAATTCTGAGGAGTACTGGTCAGGTATTTTGAAGAATGTCCTTCATTTGGGATTAATCTGATGTTTTCCTCATGATGAGACTGGGTGTATGGGTTTGGTGAGGTAAAACGCTATTCCGTCAAATCAAATCCACATGACTTACCACTGTTGATGTTAATCTTGGTCACCTGGTTGAGGCAGCATGACTCAGGTCTTTGTTGTAAAGGTGCTCTTCCCTGCATCCCCGCCCCCCTTCCAGACTGTTTCTTTGGAAGAAAGTCACTGTGAGTAGCCACGTTTAAGTAGTGGGTTTTGTGCCACACCTCTCTGATCCCAAAACCAAAAAAAAAAAAAAACACCCAGTGCCGCCGAGTCGATTCCAACTCATAAGGACCCTATAGGACAGAGTAGAACTTCCCCAAAGAGTTTCCAAGGAGAGCCTGGCGGATATGAACTGCTGAACTTTGGTTAGCAGCTGCAGCACTTAACCACTATGCCCTAAATTATTTGGGATTCTTCTGCAAGGGATGTTAGCCTATTCTTATGACAATGGGGAGTATTTATATTTACTTATTCAATCATTTGTTTCTATTAATATGAACTTGTGAATATATATTTTATTAAAAAAAGAATTTTTTTTTTTATGTACTCTGGGTTAATCTAATACTACTGAGTTCATATTGTTGCTGTTATTTTAGTTGGGCCATTGGGAGCTCTTTCAATACCCTCCTGTGTCCCTTCTACCTACCCCCATCATTTTCGTTTTTTTTTTTTAAACTTTTATTAAGCTTCAAGTGAACGTTTACAAATCCAATCAGTCTGTCACATACGAGTTTACATACATCTTACTCCGTACTCCCACTTGCTCTCCCCCTCTTGAGTCACCCCTTTCAGTCTCTCCTTTCGTGAGAATTTTGCCCGCTTCCCTCTCTCTCTATCCTCCCATCCCCCCTTCCCCTCCAGACAAGAGTTGCCAACACAATCTCAAGTGTCCACCTGATATAATTAGCTCACTCTTCATCAGCGTCTCTCTCCCACCCGCTGACCAGTCCCTTTCATGTCTGATGAGTTGTCTTTGGGAATGGTTCCTGTCCTGTGCCAACAGAAGGTCTGGGGACCATGGCCGCTGGGATTCCTCTAGTCTCAGTCAGACCATTAAGTTTGGTCTTTTTATCAGAATTTGGGGTCTGCATCCCACTGATTTCCTGCTCCCTCAGGGGTCCTCTGCTGTGCTCCCTGTCAGGGCAGTCATCGATTGTGGCCAGGCACCAATTAGTTCTTCTGGTCTCAGGGTGATGTAGGTCTCTGGTTCATGTGGCCCTTTCTGTCTCATGGGCTCTTAGTTGTCGTGTGGCCTTGGTGTTCTTCATTTTCCTTTGCTCCAGGTGGGTTGAGACCAATTGATGCATCTTAGATGGCCACTTGTTAGCATTTAAGACCCCAGATGCCACATTTCAAAGTGGGATGCAGAATGTTTTCATAATAGAATTATTTTGCCAATTGACTTAGAAGTCCCCTCAAACCATGTTCCCCAGACCCCCGCCACTGCTCCGCTGACCTTTGCAGCATTCATTTTATCCCGGAAACTTCTTTGTTTTTGGTCCAGGCCAATTGAGCTAACCTTCCATGTATTGAGTGTTGTCTTTCCCTTCACCTAAAGCAGTTCTTATCTACTGATTATTCAATAAAAAAACGCTCTCCCACCCTCCCTCCCTCCCCTCCTCGTAACCACAAAAGTATGTGTTCTTCTCAGGTTTACTATTTCTCAAGATCTTATAATAGTGGTCTTATACAATATTTGTCCTTTTGCCTCTGACTAATTTCACTCAGCATAATGCCTTCCAGGTTTCTCCATGTTATGAAATGTTTCACAGATTCGTCACTGTTCTTTATCGATGGGTAGTATTCCATTGTGTGAATATACCACAATTTATTTACCCATTCATCCGTTGATGGACACCTTGGTTGCTTCCAACTTTTTGCTATTGTAAACAGAGCTGCAATAAACATGGGTGTGCATATATCTGTTTGTGTGAAGGCTCTTGTATCTCTAGGGTATATTCTGAGGAGTGGGATTTCTGGGTTGTATGGTAGTTCTATTTCTAACTGTTTAAGATAACGCCAGATAGACTTCCAAAGTGGTTGTACCATTTTACATTCCCACCAGCAGTGTATGAGAGTTCCAATCTCTCCGCAGCCTCTCCAACATTTATTATTTTGTGTGTTTTGGATTAATGCCAGCCTTGTTGGTGTGAGATGGAATCTCATCGTAGTTTTAATTTGCATTTCTCTAATGGCTAATGATCGAGAGCATTTTCTCATGTATCTGTTGGCTGCCTAAATATAGTCTTTAGTGAAATGTGTGTTCATATCCTTTGCCCACTTTTTGATTGGGTTCTGTGTCTTTTTGTGGTTGAGATTTAACAGAATCATGTAGATTTTAGAGATCAGGTGCTGGTCGGAGATGTCATAGCTGAAAATTCTTTCCCAGTTTGTAGGTGGTCTTTTTACTCTTTTGGTGAAGTCTTTAGATGAGCATAGGTGTTTGATTTTTAGGAGCTCCCAGTTATCGGGTTTCTCTTCATCATTTCTGGTAATGCTTTGTATTCTGTTTATGCCTTGTATTAGGGCTCCTAAGGTTGTCCCTATTTTTTCTTCCATGATCTTTATCGTTTTAGTCTTTATGTTTAGGTCTTTGATCCACTTGGAGTTAGTTTTTGTGCATGGGGTGAGCTATGGGTCCTGTTTCATTTTTTTGCAAATGGATATCCAGTTATGCCAGCACCATTTGTTAAAAAGGCTATCTTTTCCCCAATTAACTGTCTCTGGTCCTTTGTCAAATATCAGCTGCTCATACGTGGATGGATCTATGTCTGGGTTCTCAATTCTGTTCCATTGGTCTATGTGCCTGTTGTTGTACCAGTACCAGGCTGTTTTGACTACTGTGGCTGTATAATAGGTTCTGAAATCAGGTAGAGTGA
Organism: Elephas maximus indicus; assembly: GCF_024166365.1. Lineage (NCBI taxonomy): Eukaryota > Metazoa > Chordata > Mammalia > Proboscidea > Elephantidae > Elephas > Elephas maximus. Next base: position 82,499,093 of record NC_064820.1, read on the forward strand.
GACCTCCCACTTTCTTCTTCTTTTTCAGTAATGCTGTACTTATCCGAGGCTTCTTTCCCTTCCATATGAAGTTGGTAATTTGTTTCTCCAACACATTAAAAAATGACATTGGAATTTGGATCGGAAGTGCATTGTATGTATAGATGGCTTTTGGTAGAATAGACATTTTTACTATGTTAAGTCTTCCTATCCATGAGCAAGGTATGTTTTTCCACTTAAGTATGTCCTTTTGAATTTCTTGTAGTAGAGCTTTGTAGTTTTCTTTGTATAGGTCTTTTACATCCTTGGTAAGATTTATTCCTAAGTATCTTATCTTCTTGGGGGCTACTGTGAATGGTATTGATTTGGTTATTTCCTCTTCGGTGTTCTTTTTGTTGATGTAGAGGAATCCAAGTGATTTTTGTATGTTTATTTTATAACCTGAGACTCTGCCAAACTCTTCTATTAGTTTCAGTAGTTTTCTGGAGGATTCCTTACGGTTTTCCATGTATACGATCATGTCATCTGCAAATAGTGATAACTTTACTTCCTCCTTGCCAATCCGGATACCTTTTATTTCTTTGTCTAGCCTAATTGCCCTGGCTAGGACTTCCAGCACGATGTTGAATAAGAGCGGTGATAAAGGGCATCTTTGTCTGGTTCCCGTTCTCAAGGGAAATGCTTTCAGGTTCTCTCCATTTAGGGTGATGTTGGCTGTTGGCTTTGCATAGATGTCCTTTATTATGTTTAGGAATTTTCCTTCAATTCCTATTTTGGTAAGAGTTTTTATCATAAATGGGTGTTGGACTTTGTCAAATGCCTTTTCTGCATCAATTGATAAGATCATGTGGTTTTTGTCTTATTTATGTGATGGATTACATTAATGGTTTTTCTGATATTAAACCAGCCTTGCATACCTGGTATAAATCCCACTTGATCACGGTGAATTATTTTTTTCATGTGTTGTTGGATTCTATTGGCTAGAATTTTGTTGAGGATTTTTGCATCTATGTTCATGAGGGATATAGGTCTATAATTTTCTTTTTTTGTAATGTCTTTACCTGGTTTTGGTATCAGGGAGATGGTGGCTTCATAGAATGAGTTGGGTAGTATTCCGTCATTTTCTATGCTTTGGAATACCTTCAGAAGTAGTGGTGTTAACTCTTCTCTGAAAGTTTGGTAGAACTCTGCAGTGAAGCCGTCCGGGCCAGGGCTTTTTTTTGTTGGAAGTTTTTTGATTACCGTTTCAATTTCTTTTTTTGTTATGGGTCTATTTAGTTGTTCTACTTCTGAATGTGTTAGTTTAGGTAGGTAGTGTTTTTCCAGGAATTCATCCATTTCTTCTAGGTTTTCAAATTTGTTAGAGTACAATTTTTCATAATAATCTGAAATGATTCTTTTAATTTCATTTGGTTCTGTTGTGATGTGGTCCTTCTCGTTTCTTATTCGGGTTATTTGTTTCCTTTCCTGTATTTCTTTAGTCAGTCTAGCCAATGGTTTATCAATTTTGTTAATTTTTTCAAAGAACCAGCTTTTGGCTTTGTTAATTCTTTCAATTGTTTTTCTGTTCTCTAATTCATTTAGTTCAGCTCTAATTTTTATTATTTGTTTTCTTCTGGTGCCTGATGGGTTCTTTTGTTGCTCACTTTCTATTTGTTCAAGTTGTAGGGACAGTTCTCTGATTTTGGCTCTTTCTTCCTTTTGTATGTGTGCATTTATCGATATAAATTGGCCTCTGAGCACTGCTTTTGCTGTGTCCCAGAGGTTTTGATAGGAAGTATTTTCATTCTCGTTGCTTTCTATGAATTTCCTTATTCCCTCCTTGATGTCTTCTATAACCCAGTCTTTTTTCAGGAGGGTATTGTTCATTTTCCAAGTATTTGATTTCTTTTCCCTAGTTTTTCTGTTATTGATCTCTAGTTTTATTGCCTTGTGGTCTGAGAAGATGCTTTGTAATATTTCGATGTTTTGGACTCTGCAAAGGTTTGTTTTATGACTTAATATGTGGTCTATTCTAGAGAATGTTCCATGTGTGCTTGAAAAAAAAGTATACTTTGGAGCAATTGGGTGGAGAGTTCTGTATAAGTCAATGAGGTCAAGTTGGTTGATTGTTGTAATTAGATCTTCCGTGTCTCTACTGAGCTTCTTACTGGATGTCCTGTCCTTCTCCGAAAGTGGTGTGTTGAAGTCTCCTACTACAATTGTGGAGGTATCTATCTCACTTTTCAATTCTGGTAAAATTTGATTTATGTATCTTGCAGCCCTGTCATTGGGTGCATAAATATTTAATATGGTTATGTCTTCCTGATCAATTGTCCCTTTTATCATTATATAGTGTCCTTCTTTATCCTTTGTGGTGGATTTAAGTCTAACGTCTATTTTTTCAGAAATTAATATTGCTACTCCTCTTCTTTTTTGCTTATTGTTTGCTTGATATATTTTTTTCCATCCTTTGAGTTTTAGTTTGTTTGTGTCTCTAAGTCTAAGGTGTGTCTCTTGTAGGCAGCATATAGATGGATCGAGTTTCTTTATCCAGTCTGTGACTCTCTGTCTCTTTATTGGTGCATTTAGTCCATTTACATTCAGCGTAATTATAGATAAATAAGTTTTTAGTGCTGTCATTTTGATGCCTTTTTATGTGTGTTGTTGACAATTTCATTTTTCCACATACTTTTTTGTGCTGAGACGTTTTTCTTAGTAAATTCTGAGATCCTCATTTTCATAGTGTTTGACTTTATGTTAGTTGAGTCGTTACGTTTTTCTTGGCTTTTATCTTGAGTTATAGAGTTGTTATACCTTTTTGTGGTTACCTTATTATTTACCCCTATTTTTCTAAGTAAAAACCTAACTTGTATTGTTCTATATCGCCTTGTATCACTCTCCATCTGGCAGTTCAATGCCTCCTGTATTTAGTCCCTCTTTTTGATTATTGTGATCTTTTACCTATTGACTTCCATGATTCCCTGTTATGTGTATTTTTTTTTTTAATTAATCTTAATTTGTTTTTGTGATTTCCCTATTTGAGTTGATATCAGGACGTTCTGTTTTGTGTCCTTGTGTTGTGCTGATACCTGATATTATTGGTTTTCTGACCAAACAATATCCTTTAGTATTTCTTGTAGCTTTGGTTTGGTTTTTGCAAATTCTCTAAACTTGTGTTTATCTGTAAATATCTTAATTTCGCCTTCATATTTCAGAGCGAGTTTTGCTGGATATATGATCCTTGGCTGGCAGTTTTTCTCCTTCAGTGTTCTGTATATGTCGTCCCATTCCCTTCTTGCCTGCATGGTTTCTGCTGAGTAGTCTGAACTTATTCTTATTGATTCTCCCTTGAAGGAAACCTGTCTTTTCTCCCTGGCTGCTTTTAAATTTTTCTGTTTATCTTTGGTTTTGGCCAGTTTGATGATAATATGTCTTGGTGTTTTTCTTTTTGGATCAATCTTAAACGAGGTTCGATGAGCATCTTGGATAGATATCCTATCGTCTTTCATGATGTCAGGGAAGTTTTCTGTCAGGAGTTCTTCAACTATTTTCTCTGTGTTTTCTGTCCCCCCTCCCTGTTCTGGGACTCCAATCACCCACAGGTCATCCTTCTTGATAGAGTCCCACATGATTCTTAGGGTTTCTTCATTTTTTTTTAATTCTTTTATCTGATTTTTTTTTCAGCTATGTTGGTGTTGATTCCCTGGTCCTCCAGATGTCCCAGTCTGCATTCTAATTGCTCGAGTCTGCTCCTCTGACTTCCTATTGCGTTGTCTAATTCTATAATTTTATTGTTAATCTTTTGGATTTTGACATGCTGTCTCTCTATGGATTCTTGCAACTTATTAATTTTTCCACTATGTTCTTGAATAATCTTTTTGAGTTCTTCAACAGTTTTATCAGTGTGTTCCTTGGCTTTTTCTGCAGTTTGCCTTATTTCATTTTTGTTGTCTTGAAGCATTCTGTAAATTAGTTTTTTATATTCTGTATCTGATAATTCCAGGATTGTATCTTCATTTGGGAAAGATTTTGATTCTTTTGTTTGGGGGCTTGGAGAAGCTGTCATGGTCTGCTTCTTTAAGTGGTTTGATATGGATTGTTGTCTCCGAGCCATCACTGGGAAACTAGTTTTTCCAGAAAATCCGCTAAAAAATAATGCAGTCAGATCCCTATCAGAGTTCTCCCTCTGGCTTAGGCTATTCGGATGTTAATGAAGCCGTCTGGGGAGGGTGGGGGAGGGAACAGAGAGACAGGAGAGTAGCACCTCAGAATATAACCAGAGTTGCTTGTCTTGCTTGGAATGACTATTATATCTGAGATTCCCACGGGGCGCGTCGCCTATGTATGCTGGCTGTGTGGAGACTGCCCCCGGGGGGTCTGGCCCGCTGGAGTCACGGTCAGATCCTCCGTTTCCAGCCCCACGCCCAGGGTCAAGGCTCCCCTGCTGGGACGGTGCACTCTCGCCTCCAAAATCAGTCGCTGCCTCCCGGGGACTTTTCGTCCCGCCAGCCGCGTCGACGTGCCGCCTCCGCGAACCGGCTGGACCCCTCCCGGGGTTAGTTCAGGTGGGTGGAGCAGTTCCCCGTGCTTGTGCCGTGACCGAGTGTCCCGGCTGGGACGCTGCTCTCCCCGCTCCAATACCAGTCGCTGCCTCCCAGGGACTTCTCCTACCGGCTGCGTCCCACGCCGCCCGAGCGAACCGGCTGGGCCCCCTCCCGGGGTTAGTTCAGGGGGGTGGAGCAGCTCTCCGTGTTTATGCCGTTCCTGTGTCCAGTCCAAATCCCGGCGGGATGGTTCCCCATCTGGGACGCTGCTCTCCCCGCTCCAAGACCAGTTGCTGCCTCCCAGGGACTTCTCCCACCGGCTGCGTCGCCATGCCGCCCGCGCCAACGAGCGGGGCCCCCTCCCGGTGTTAGTTCAGGGGGGTGGAGCAGCTCTCTGTGCTTGTGCCGTACCTGACTGGTACGCTGGCTCCAGGCTCTGAAAACAATCGTTGCTTCCCCGTATTAGTTCGTTCTCCGTCTCTAAATCTGTGTTTGTTGTTCAGGGTTCGTAGATTGTTATGTATGTGATCTATTCACTTGTTTTTCCGTGTCTTTGTTGCAAGAGGGATCCGAGGTAGCGTCTGCCTAGTCCGCCATCTTGGCCCCGCCTGATGTCTAATTGTTTTTAAGGCAATTAGACATCAGTAGGATGTTACGATGTCTTTTGGTGGTTATTCAGGTGAAGTGGAAGTTGGGGGATTAACAAGGCTTAGGTTATTGCAATGAATAAACTGCTGAACCTAAAATTGGATCCATTTTTTTTGTAGCCGAACACATACAAATTGGAAAGAGCTAACTGACAGATCTTCATTTTCTTTAGAAAGAAGAGGTCTGTGAAATAATCTGGGCATTGTTAAGCTCTTTTGCTATTGCTCAGTTGGGATAAGGTTTCTAGCTTTAATGGTCCAGATAATTCACCTGAGCTAACTATACCTATAGCCATAATAATCCATAAACACTCGAATATTGGCTATTGGTTGCCTCTGGAACCAAAAGCAACTGCATTACTTCGCCAGACTGAGCTCTAGGGTAATCCAGAGCTTACTGGAACAATGATCAAGTCCTTCCTTTTACACGACGGTGAAATGTTAATGTGCTACAAATGTCAAGTGATCCACTTGACTTGAGTCAAAATGGATCAGATTTAAATATAAAACAAAACCAAAAAACTTTTAGAAAAAATAGAAAATCTTCAGGACCTAGGACTAGACAAAGAGCAAGATTCAAAAGCAAGATTCATACAGGGAAGCACTGATGAATTGGGCCTTCTCAAAATTAAAAACTTATGCTCTGCTAAAGAGCCTGTTAAGAAAACAAAGACAAATTACAGACTGGGAGAAAATATTTGTAAACCATGTATTTGGCAAAGGTCATTTAGCTAAAATACATAAACAACTCTCAAACTCAAAAGTGAAAAAACAAACCACTATATTATAAAGGGGGCAAAACACAAGTGGGTAAGTGAACAGACATTTCACTAAAGAGGATACGCAGATGGCAAATAAGCACATGAAAAGATGTTCAACATTATTAGCCATCGTTGCTGTTGTTGTTAGTTGCTGGTGAGTCAATTCTGACACATGGCAACTCCATGTCGGCAGAATAGAACTGCTCTATAAAATTTTCAAGGGAAATGCAATTAAATGCACAATAAGATATCACACCTACCAGAATTGCTAAAATTAAAAATAATGATAACACCAAATGTTGGTGAGGATGTGGAGAAATGGAATCATCATACATTGCTGGTGGAAACATAAAATGGTACAGCCACTCTGTCAGAGTCTGACAGTTTCTTTTAGAACTAAAAATGCACTTACACAACCCAGCAATTGCATTCTTGGGGATTTATCCCAGAGAAATGAAAACGTGTTCATGCAAAAACCTATAGAAGAATGTTCATGGTAGTTTTTTTTCCATAATATTTAAAAACTAGAAACAATCCAAATGTCCTTCAGTGGTTAAAATGTGGTACATCCACACCATGGAATACTTGGAATACTTACTACTCAGCAATGAAAGGAACAAACTGCTCATACATTCAGTGACTTCAATGAACCTCAGGGGAATCATGCAAGTGTAAAAAGCCAATCTCAAAAGGCTACATACCGTATGATTTCATTTATACAATATTCTTGAAATAGTTAATTATAAAGAGGGTTAAGGTCTAGGGGGGTGGAGGGGATAGAAGTGGCTATAAAGAGGTAGTATGAGGGAGGCCTGTGATGAAACAGTTCTGCACCTTGACTGTGGTGGAAGTTACAGGAAGTAACACGTGACTGAGCTACATAGAACTATGCTTTTGTGTGCCCTTAAGTCGATTCTGACTCGTAGCAATCCTATATAATACAGTAGAACTGCCCCATAGGGTCTGTTAGGCTGAAATCTTTAAGGCAGCAGATTGTCAGGTCTTTTCTCCCACAGAGTTACTGGTGGGGTCAAACTGCTCACCTTCTGGTTAGCAGCCAAGAGCTTAACCACTGTGCCACACATACAAACGAGTACATGTTTAACTAATGGAACCTGAACAAGCTCTGTAGACTGTACTAACGTCAGTCTCGTGGTTTGGATATTGTACTACAGTACAATAAAAAATGCTAACATGGAGGAGATAGGGTGAAGGGTGTACGAGACCCTCCTGAACATTTTTTGCAGCTTCCTGTAAGTTTACATGAAAAAACAAAAAAAAAGTGTCCTAAGAGAACACTATTTATAAACCTGAGTATATGTACCAAGAGGCAATAATATTTTCTTGTACCATTGGAAGTTATTTTAAATAACATTTTTATTACTGATTAATAAAAAAAATCTGGGTATTTCTTACATAAAGAGAGAGACTCTTGGTCAAATTCCTCTTTGTAGACTGAAGTCTCCTAATATTTTCCATATGAAACCAAAAAACCAAACCTGTTGCCGTCGAGGCAATTCCAAATCATAGCGACCCTATAGGACAGAGCAGAACTGCCCCATAGGGTTTCCAAGGAGCGCCTGGTGGATTCGAACTGCTGACCTGGTTAGCAGCCATAGCTCTTAACCACTATGCCACCAGGGTTTCCTACACTAAACTTAAAAAAATCTCCCCTTCACATTAGGAAAAAAAAAGAATCAAATTGTAAATGTTAATTTGTTTTCAAGTAAGTCACAAAAAATTAGTTGCATCAGCCCAAAAAGGCAAACTTGGCATCACTGTAATGTTGCAATTATATGTAATAATTGCAAATTTTTTGTGAGCTATCTTTGTCTAACAACCATGCCCGTTTGCCTTTTAACATTACTTCTGAAAAATGAGACAAATAAGGCCACAAATAAAGTATAAACTAAAATAAGAGTTATGTTTGACGGTCATTACTGCCAATCAATCCACTCCAGGATTTAAAAAAAAAAAACCAAACCAGAATACCTTTACCAGTTAGGGCAAAACCCTGTGTCAGTTCCTAACGAAGGAGGCTAAAGAACAGAAACGTAAACTGAGAGCTAAAATCAGTTTGGCCAATATTTGAATGTTGTGTTACACTGTTTAGACAAAAAAAATAAAAGGCGACAGAACAACTCCTTGACGGACAGGTCTTTTGGTCTTTTGAGACTTCTACCTAATTCAAGAGAGGGACTCTCCCCTCATTTTTAGCAACCAACTTCAGGTAAGAGGTCTGATAGGAACTGACAGCATCATAAGTATGTGTTATAAAAGAGGGCCAGTTCAGAAGGGCCAGGAAATCCAGGGCAAAATGGATCTAAGGTGAGAGAAGAGCCAAGGTAGTGAGAAGCAGCTGAGGATGGCAGAAGACGAGGAAATTCTGGGAGAAGTGTAGGCGACCACTTGGCTTCCCTGATATTTTTTCTGAGAGGCACAGCAAATTATCTTAGCTAATCAAGAATAGAGCAATGTTCTGGTAATGCAACTCCCACTGTATACATAAAAAACATGAATTGTGACAACATAGCTAAACTAGGAAGAGGGTACTGAGAAAAGCATGTAGGTTGGGGTAGACAAGTTCTCAGGAGACAATGAAAACTGCAATGATAACTGTATACGCTGCAAGTTGACAATGGCAGTAAATAGAAAAACCTATTGTTCTGTAATTAGACATACGATGATATTTTTGAATGTTTAAGTACTAGGTTGACTATGAAATCTAAAAAATCACGTCTTAAACCATGACTACTGTGACAAAACTGAGAATTTTAACATGGCTTAATGTGGAAAGGACTTTTGAACAAAATTTTCTCCTTTTACATCTGTACATGTAGGCAGTGATAAAACCACTCTGTGGCTAATTTTTTTTAATTTTTAATAATTTATTTTATTTTTTTATTGCTGTTGACAATGTACACAGCAAAACATACAATTCGACAATTTCTACATGTACAATTCAGTGACACTGATTGTATTCAAGTTGTGCGACCATTCTCACCATTCTCATCCAATCTCTCTGAGTTATTCCTCCACAGGTAACATGAACTAACTGTCCCCTAAGTTTCTTCTCTAACCTTTTAATTTGCTGTTGTCAATTTGATCCCATATAGTTCTTTAAAAGAGCACAATGCTCAAGGCAGACTTTTTTTTACTAATTAAACTACTGTTTGGTTTAAGGAAGATATCAGGGGCTATTTTTGGTTTAAAGATTATCTCAGGGCAATACTTTCAGGGGTTCACCTAGCCTCTATGGCTCCAGAAAGCCTAGATGCCATGAGGATTTGAAATTTCTGTTCCACATCCCCTGCCCCCCGCCCCCCAATTCTTCTATAGAATCTTTGATCAAAGTGTTCAGTAATGGCAGGCAGGTACCATCCAGTTCTTCTGGTCTCATGGCAAAGGAGGCAGTTGTTTAAGTAGGCAATTAGCCACTGTGGCTAATATTTTTAAATAATAGTTGGCACATAGGATTCAATCAAGAGCTAATTCTTACCTATGCTGCTACTGTTAGTTGCTGTGAAGTCAGCTCCGACTCGTGGCAACCTTATATATAAGCAGCGGTTTATTGAAAGAAGATCACTATGTAAAGTCAAATGAAATAAAATAGGGTCTGCGATCATCTTTGACATTATTTATAGCATTTTATGTAGAAAGGGAATACATTTATTCCCTGCTCTATATAACTTCCAACTCCTATTCTAGCTATAGGGCTATTTTAAAATACAATATTGGTGATGAAAACAACAGGGCAAAGAAAAAACTAAATGAAGTCACTAGTGACATGACTGGGAAAATAAGCCTCATGGGGCCCAAGAAGGACCTGGATGAAATAAAGTTATATACTATGTCACAGTATTTCCCATTAGGTATGGCAAGCAATAGAGGAAATTAAAGTGTGAGAGTGACAAAGGTGATTAAGAATATTTATGGAAGTACATATAAATAAAAGCATTTAATCATCATAATTTAAAGAACCCAAAAGCTCTATTTATATGTAAATCCTATGAAGAGTAGTGAGTTCACAAAGGTCAACATATCAGGAGACAAACTATACCTAGACATCTGTTTACAAATCCTCCCCCAACTTAAGAGTATCTGACATATAAATGTCCTTTACATACAAAATGCTGTATCATACACAGAAGAAGGCAGGATTTCCTAAAAGCTCAAAAAAATAAGAAGGTTCTCTTCCTGGATGGCCAGGGGAAGAGGGTGTTTCAGGTACCGCCACATTCATTTTGCATCGCAGAAAGGAGCTACCTACAAAATGATCCATTTTAAGTGGTAAGTTTTGCTGAATTAAGTATGGGTTAAATGTGCACTATTACCATTTGTAAAATAATGCGCATGTGAAAAATCACTGTGAGATCATAAAGCAGATTTAAAATTTAAGTTTTGAAATACAATCTGTATCAGATTTTCCTTTTTTCTAGTGTGGTCTGGATTTACTGAGACGGAGAAAATGAGAGCGGGAATAGCTTTTTGTTGTTTTGAGGTAGGCTGGATAGAGAGAAGACCAAGAGTTTTATTTTGGACACCCAAGAGAAGATGTCAAGTCAGTTAATATTTGAATGTATAGATCTGGAAAGGTCAGGCCTAGAGATATAAATTTGGGAGTCACTGTCCTTAGAATGAGTGCCCAGTAAGCAGGAACTCTTGCTGCGTTTTTTTAATGCCATGCATAAAACAGTACTCAGAACAGTGACTGGCATGTAGCAGGTGTTCAATAAGTATTTGTTGAATGAACAAATGAATGAGCATAAAGATGTTATTCAAAGTTATAGGACAGTATGAGATTACATAGAGAGAAATTATAGATTAAAGCCTGAAAAGTTAAAAAAAAGTCAGTTTCAGCACAGGAACTGAGGAAGAATGGTGAAAACCAGGAGGCTATTCTGTCAAAGACGACAAATCACTGATGTTTGTTAACAAGGGTTAGGGCACATAATCTAATCTAACAGGAGGGAAGGCAGTATGGGTGGAGCTGCAAGGAGGCTGGTGGCTTCTGTGGTGGGAATATGAGGAAATTCCTCTGAATAGCTTCTATTTTCTCAAGGAATGATGAAGCAAGAGTATCAGCTGAGAGGAAATATTCAATGAACGGGAACAAGCACGGTGTTACCAGAGCACAAAGGAGCACCTAACTCAGTGTTGGGGTTAGGGTCTGGGGCAGGCTTGAAGGGTGAATAGGCATTAATCAGAATAGAAGAGTATCACAGATGTCTGCAAAAATCTCATAGTAGAAAGAAATGGCATGTTTAGGGCACAAAAAGGCAAGAACCTAAGAGGCTCAGGTAGGGACTGGTAAGACATGAGGTTAGAGAGTAAGCAGGTGCCCAAATGAAGAACCTTCTATGCCATGCTAAGGAAGCTGAAATTTGTCATGACGGCAATCAGAAGTAGACATTAAAAAATGTAGCATATATTTTACTTTGGTGGTCTTCACATCAGTTTGGGGAAAATATTTAAGAATTTAAATATATATTTATATAAGATCAGGCTATTTTTGTATTTAATACTTAAAATCAAAGAGGCAGTATGCTTAATAATTACCAGACCCTGGAGCCAGAATATCTGTATTCAAATGCCAGTTATGCTCCTTAGCAGTTGTGTGACCTTGGGCCAAGTCACTTAACCTGTGTTGCAGTTTCCTTATCTTTATATGGAGATTTTAATAGTAAATAATAGTACCACCACAGAGGGCTGTTGTAAAGACTGTATTAGTTACTATTTAAGATACAATTTTACCTGCTTTTTAATGGCATAATTTTCACCATCTTCAGCCCTCATTTTTTCAATCTTTTCTTCTTGTTGTTTTGCTTCTTTTTCATACATCACTTTTTCTTTGACCAATCTATAAATAAACCAAAAATGTTTCAGAGAATTAGCTTCTCTCTAGTGAACAGACCACAAGAAATAAACCATGTAAATGTCTCAATCCCTTAAGTTCTATGCCTGGCTAAATCAAGTGCACATATAAAGCATGAAATTCTTAAATTTTTAATTAAAAACCAGCTTTACTACATAACAATTATATTTACAATGTGAAAACAATAAAAATTATCACGTACTGATATTTCTGTTTTGCCTTTATTTATGTATCTTTTCCAAATATGTACTTTAAACAACATAATGGTAAAAGCTCAACTTATTGGGAGAAAAAAAAATCAGAACACTGCATGCCAAATCCAAAACAAAGAAATATTAGCTTATTTACAACAACAAAATTGTTTAACAAGTATTTATTGTATACTTAATTTTATGCCAGATCTTCCCTGTAGCAGGAACTGAGATAGATCATTTAGACATGGTTTCCTCACAGACTAGTAAAAGAAACAGACAAATATCTATTTACTGAAGCAAGAAAAGGATAGAATAAAACAAAGTTGTATGGATCAGTCCTCAGATAAATAAAACATTCACTAAACCATAATACCTCAATCTCCTTTAATCCTGATTAATCAAAATTTCACTAAAAAATAAAAGTGTAGTCCGAGAAAATATTAACATGCCTACACACACATTACCTAAAGAACAGAATAAATTTTCATAGTCTGTATATATTAAAAAGAGTTTTATCCATCTGGCTTGATTTCTTACTTCCAGACTCATGCTCTGGGATGGAACTTAAAACCAGTCTTAGAACATGGATTTTGTCTACTATGTTCTTATGCAACTAACATGTGCGTTATACTTTTTTTTTGCCAACCACACAACCCCCCCCACGCATTATCTTCCTAAGCGTGCTGTGCGCATGGTATGTGTGGGTGTGTTATTTACATGGGTGTGTTATTTGTGGAAAAATATGATAATTATTTGCAGTGAAGTTTTTTCAAGTGTATTATAATACATGACTTAATTTTCATACTGTAATAGGACTTAATTAAGTTCATAAATTAAAAACAAAAAATTGTCATAGTACCTAACTGGATTTTAAGTCTGGATTTAAATCACCACTTGAAATTACATACTAAGGATGAAAAGGTTCTAGTTTGAAACTTTGAGGTGTGCTAGCAAAGCTCATCCTGTCCTTTATGATCTTGTATTATTCTGTAGATACAAGGAAATATAACAAAATATTTACAGTACATGCAGTAGAATTATTACGTTATCTTCATATACTTATCCTGAAATATTTTCAAGTGAAAAAAAAAAACAAAGCATAAAATCGGATATAAATTTTATGTTGCTGTAAACATAAACAAACAACAAAGGATATCCAGGAAACAAATAACGAGGGACACTTAAGAAACTACTGTTTGTGGTTACCCGAGGAGAAAAGCCCTAACGACTTGTAGGAAGTGGGGGTTGGCTGGGAAGTAAATATTGAAAGGTATAAAATGAAAGCCTCTCTAAAGTTTGAAGGTTGTTTTATTTTCCCCACATGTAAGTATTATTTTTACCAAAATATAGATGCTAATGATAATCTCTTAGTGGCACAATTTTGAATGATTTTAAAGTTTGTTAGTTTTCTCTTCAGCTGTTATTTTCCGAATTTTCGGGAATGAAGCATCTTCTAGAAAGATATAAAAATGTACCTAATAGTCGTAATTCTTAAAACATTGTTCTCCTTTGAAAATTCTGCAACAGTTATTAGTTAAAATAACAAGTACGAATATAAAGGCATAACTTATTATATTTCCAAGGCATACCAAAAAAAAAAAAAAAAACCCAAACCCGTTGCTGTGGCATTGATTACGACTCATAATGACCCTACAGGACAGAGTAGAACTGTCCCATAGAGTTTCCAAGGAGCAGCTGGTGGATTCGAACTGTTGATCTTTTGGTTAGCAGCCGAAGTCTTAACCACTGTGCCATCAGGGCTCCATTTCAAAGGCATCCAAAAACCAAAACCATTGCCATTGAGTCAATTCCAACTCACAGCGACCCTGTAAGACAGAGTAATACTGCACCACAGGGTTTCCAAGGAGCGGCTGGTGGATTTGAACTGCTCTTAACCACTGCACCACCAGGGTTTCCTCAAATTTCACAGTCAACCGAAAATATTTTCATCAGTCTTATAAACTCACACCTACAGAGAAACAACATAGTAATTTCAAAATCTGGTCACTTTAGTAATTAGGCAAATAAATATACAAGAGGAAAATAAAGAAATAATTAAAAGTAATAGAAAAGGACAGACATAAAAAGCAGATACAGTAAATTCTGAGAAAGCCGGAACCTGTGTAAGGTGGAAATCCGTCAGAGAAGAAAAAATCAAATACTGTCCACCAACAGAGAGCAATAGAAAAGTGGTAAGACTGCGCCATGTCAAACGGGAAAAAATCTTGCTAGACCTGGAAAAAAGAGGTAGTCTCATCGAGTTCCAGCTCTCACAGGTTTCACTGTATATAAGCAAATGATGATCATCAGGGTAAAAATTATCAAATGGTAACTGATAACTGAATTATGGTGTTGGTGAAGAATACACTATGGACTGCCAGAAGAACGAAAAAATCTTAGAAGTACAGCCAGAATGCGCCTTAAAAGCAAGGATGGCGAAACTTCCTCTCACATACTTTGGACATGTTGTCAGAAAGATCAGTCCCTGGAGAAGGACATCATGCTTGGTAAAGCAGACGGTCAGTGAAAAAGAAGACCCTCAATGAGATGGACTGACACAGTGGCTGCAACAATGGGCTCAAACACAGCAACAATTGTGAGGGTAGCGCAGGACCAGGCAGTGTTTCATTCTGTTATATATTGGGTTGTTATGAGTCAGAACCGATTCAAAGGTACTCAACAACAGAAGTTACTTAATTGTCTATGTATGATGTAAGGTGATTGCACATATGTAGTTCAGTGTTTTCCAAACTAGTCCATGATGCATTAGTGGTCAAATAAGCTCAAAAACACTGCTTGCCAAATCTTAAAGATTTATGGTATGTTATTTTCATATTAAAAGGTCCTGAGAAGTTCTGCTATGAGGAAATCTACTTAACTTTAACTGCTAAATAAGTGAACTTACTTGAGGCAGAAGACATCTTTTCCCCCGCCTCAGCATTCTACAAACTGTTGCTCCTTAACACAAATTTGAGAAGCACATTGTAGGAATCCGTAAACTTTTCACAAATTTGTATGTAAACACATTTGCACATATTGTTCATAAAACCCTAATAGAATAAAAGTTTTGGGTTAATCAAGAATTTAGAGATCTTGGACTTTTAATTTAGATTTATCTTGATTTTATTGTTCTGCTTATTATAAATAATACTTGCATTCTGACAACCAAACTTGTATTTATGGCCATCTAATAACTGTCACAGTCCAATGCCAAGCCATGGTAAAGTATATACCCGTTGCTGTTGAGTCGATTCTGACCCACAGCAATCCTATAGGACAGGGGAGAGCTGCCCTAATAGGGTTTCCAAGGCTGCTCAAACCGCCGACCTTTTGGTTAGCAGCCAAGTGTTTAACCACTGTGCCACCCAGGTTCCTTGCTAAGTATAAAAAAAAAAAAAGTATATAGATGATAAAAAAAAAAAAAAACCCAAACCAGTTGCCATAGAGTCAATTCCGACTCATGGTGACCCCATGTGTTACTGAGTAGAACTGCTCCATGGGGTTTCCTCGGCTGTAATTTTTACAGAAGCAGTTCACCAGGTCTTTCTTCTACAGCACCACCACCAGATGAGTTCAAACTGTCAATCTTTAGGTTAGTGGACAAGTGGAAACGCTTGTGCCACCTAGCCATCCCTATACAGATGACAGGCCCATGCAACTAATGGTGGTAAAAAATTGTAATGGATTGGTATTTAGAAACACATTTTACTATGGATATTTTCAAACAAAAAAAATGTGGGGGAAATAGCATAATGAATCGTATGTACTCAGCACTCAGCTTTAATATTCTTTAACAATTATTAGTATTTGACAGTCATATTTCATCCATCTCCTGCCACTTTTTCTTTAAGTAGTATTTCCAAATATTTTTATCTTTGGTTTGATTTTTGAGATTAAAAAGCTTGTGATTCCACCTACCACACACCACATATAAAAATTAACTCAAAATGGAACAAAGACCTAAGTGTAGAAAGGTACGAGTACTGATTCATGCTACCACATGGATGAACCTTCACAACGTTACGCTAAGTGAAAGAAACCAGACATAAAATCTACATATTATATGATTCTATCTATATGAAATATCCACAAAAGGCAAATCTATAGAGATGCAAAGCAGATTAGTAATTAGTTGTCTAGGGCTGGGGAAGATAGGGAATTGGGAGGGTAATAGCTAAAGGGTACAGGGTTTCTTTGGGAGTGATGGCAATGTTCTAATATTGTGTGATGGCTGCACAATTCTGTGAATTTACTAAAAACCAATGAACTATTTACTTTAAATGGGTGAATTGTTCAGTAGGTGAATTATATCTTAATAAAGCTGTTAATCCCAGCTCCCTCCCCCCGCCAAAAAAAAGGAAAGAAAAAAGCTAGTGACAAAAAATCAGCTGCAGTAAATTCATACGCCTCTAAAGCAAAGGTTTCCATGATGCTTAGGAACATGAATTACGACCAGTTAAAGACATACAAAGGATAATTTGCCTGCTTCATGAAGAGAACTGATTAGAATAACAGATTTTAGGGTAAAGCTGCAAATACTGGACTTACGCAAACCTGGACTTATTAGAGCTGAACATGTGAACACTGTATGTAGAATCTACATTTGATTCATGATTTAAAGTTGCTTTAACAATAATCTGCAGTACTAAGATAAAAATATTTATTCTGAGATTTAAAATTTCAAAATAAAATCATTAATGTATAATATCACTACTGATATTCTTCTAAAAGTTCCTCATAAAAAGTATAGGTAACTTCCTAGGACCTGTTCAAAAACCAAACCCATTGCTATCGAGTCGATTCCAGCTTATAGCAACCCTACAGGACAGAGCAGAACTGGCCCACAGGGCTCCCAGGGAGTGACTGGTGGATTGGAACTGCCAAACTTTTGGTTAGCAGCCGAGCTCTTAACCACTGCGCCACCAGGGCTCTGCTTAATAAGACAGATGTGGAAAATTGCCAACCTGTTTAAATTAGACTTAAAGGACTTAAAGATAGTTTTATTTGACATGCAATGTTAGAAAGAATTGAAAAAAAAAAAAAAGATTTGTTACTACATTAAAAAAAAACTGGGAAGTAGAGTATGGGGTCTTAAAAGCCTGTGAGTGGCCATCTAAGATAATCCACTGGTCTCACCCCATCTGGAGCAAGGGAGAATGAAGAAAACCAAAAACACAAGGGAAAGATTAGTCCAAAGGACTAATGGACCACAACTATCACGGCCTCCACCAAACTGAGTCCAGTACAGCTAGATAGTGCCCAGCTACCACCACTGGCGCTATGATAGGGATCACAATAGAGGGTCCCGGACAGAGCTGGAGAAAAATGTAGAATAAAATTCTAACTCACAAAAAAAGACTGGACTCACTGGCCTGACAGAGACTGGAGAAACCCCAAGAGTATGGTCCCCAGACACCCTTTTAGCTTAGTAATGAAGTCACTCTCCTTAGGTTCACCCCTCATCCAAAGATTAGACAGGCCCATAAAACCAAAGGAGACTAAAGGGGCACACCACCCCAGGGGCAAGGTCTAGAAGGCAGGAGGGGACAGGAAAGCTGGTAATTTAAGGGGACCTAAGGTCGAGAAAGGACAGTGTTGACATGTCATGAGGCTGTTAACCAACATCAAAAAACAATGCATTTCCACTACTGGCTGGAGCTAAATAGTGTCTACTGTCTGTTTTAGATGGGGCATGTGCTGTCCACTTTGCCCCATTCCCACAACTTCCCTTTTTCTAAATACTTAGGCCTTACACTTGGCCCCTATAAGCATTTGAGTTTGGGATCTGTGTGCTTGGAATATCCTACATATCATCAACACAGTAGTGTAATTATCATTGTTTTTCTTATCATTATGTGATCTTAAGTATTATTCAGAGTATGAGGGACACTCAGAAACCACTGGATTAACAATGAGACTTTCAATATTTCCACGCCTAAACACCTCGAGTAATGAAAATAGCTGGACTGGTTTCTAGAAAAAGGCACATTCCAAAGCATCCTACAATTTGAAGATTCACAATAGGGATTGATAAACTATAGCCAGTGACCCAAATCTAGTCTGCCATCTGTTTTTGTCTGGCCTGAAAGCTATAAACAGTTTTCACAGTTTTAAATGGTAAAATAATAACATAATGATATTTTGTGACACATGAAAATCATATGGATTTCAACAAGTGTTATGTTGTTGTTAGGTGCTGTCAAGTCAGTTCTGACTCATAGGGACCCCTGTGTACAAAAGAATGAAATACTGCCCAGTCCTGAGCCATTCTCACAATTGTTATGTTTGAGCCCATTGTTGCAGCTACTGTGTCAATCCATCTCATTGAGGGTCTTCCTCTTTTCTACTGACCCTCTACTTTACCAATTACGATGTCCTCCTCCAGGGACTGGTCCCTCCTGACAACATCTCCAAAGTACATGAGATGAAGTTTCACCATCCCTGCTTCTAAGGAGCATTCTGGCTGTACTTCTTCCAAAACAGATTTGTTCGTTCTTCTGGTAGTCCACAGTATATTCAAAATTCTTCAACAACACCTTAATTCAAAGGTGTCAATTCTTACTCGGTCTTCCTTATTCACTGCCCAGCTTTCCTGTGTGTATGTGGCAATTCAAAATATCATGGCTAAGATCAGGTCCACCTTAGTCCTTAAAGTGATATTTTCGCTTTTCAACACTTTAAAGAGGTCTTCTGCAGCAGATTTGTCCAATGCAACATGTCCTTTGATTTCTTGACTGCTGTTCCCATGGGCATTGATTGTGCATCCAAGTAAGATAAAATCCTTCACAACTTCAATATTTTCTCCATTTATGGTGATGTTGCTTATTGGTCCAGTTGTGAGGATTTCTGTTTTCTTTACGTTGAGGTACAATCCATACTGAAGGCTGTAGCCTCTGATCTTCATCAGTAAGTACTTCAAGTCCTCTTTACTTTCAGCAAGCCAGGTTCTATCATCTGCATATAATGATTGTTCCTCCAATTCTGATACCATGTTCTTTGTATAGTCTAGCTTCTTCATTATTTGCTCAGCATACGTACTGAACAAGTATGGTAAAAGGATACAACCCTGATACACATCTTTCCTGACTTTAAACCACTCAGTATTCCCTTGTTTTGTTCAAATAATTGCCTCTTGGTCTATGTACAGGCTCCTCGTGAGCAAAATAAAGTGTTCTGGAATTCCCATTCTTTGCAATGTTATCTATAATTTGTCATGATCCCACAGTCAAATTCCTTTGCACACTCAATATAGTTCAGGTAAACATCTTTCCAGTACTTTCTGCTATCAGCCATGATCCATCTGACATCTGCAATGATATTCCTTGTTCCATGTCCTCTTCTGAATCTGGCTTCAATTTCTGGCAGTTCCCTGTTGATATACTGCTGTAGCCGCTTTTGAATGATCTTCAGCAAACTTTTACTTTCATGTGATATTAATGATACTGTTCAATAATTTCTGCATTCTGTTGGATGACCTTTCTTTGGAATGGGTACAGTTGGCTGGCCAGGAAGCCATCTTCCAAATTTCTTGACATAGTTGAGTGAGCACCTCCAGTGCTGCATCTGTCTTTTTAAACACCTCAACTGGTATTCCATCAATTCCTGGGACCTTGTTTTTCACTAGTATCTTCAGTGCAGCTTGGACTTCTTTCTTCAGTACCATTGGTTCTTGATCATATGCTACCTCCTGAAATGGCTGAATGCTGACCAGTTCTTTTTTGTACAGTGACTCTGTGTATTCCCTTCCATCTTCTTTTGATGCTTCCTGCCATCATTCAACATTTTGCCCACAGAATTCTTCAATATTGCAACTTGAGGCTTGAATTTTTTCTTCAGTTCTTTCAGCTTGAGAAATGCTGAGTGCGTTCTTCCCTTCTGATTTTCTAACTCCAGGTCTTTGCACATGTCATTATAATACTTTGTCTTTTCAAGCTGTCCTTTGAAATCTTCTGTTCAGCTCTTTTAGTTCATCACTTCTTCCATTTGCTTTAGCTACTCGACATTCAAGAGCAAGTGTCAGAGTCTAATTTGACATCCATTTTGGCCTTTCTTTCCTGTCCTTTTAATGACCTTTTACTTTCTTCATGTATGATATCCTTGACATCATTCCACAACTTGTCTGGTCCTTGGTCATTAGTGCTCAATGCATCAAATTTATTCTTGAGATGGTCTCTAAATTCAGGTGGGATATAATCAAGGTCATACTTCAGCTCTCCTGGACTTGTTTTAATTTTCTTCACCTTCAACTCGAACTTATATATGAGCAATTGATGGTCTTGCTCCCAGTCAGCTCATAACCTTGTTCTGACTGATGATATTGAGCTTTTCCATCGTCTCCTTCCACAGATGTAGTTGATGTGATTCCTGTGTGTTGCATCTGGCAAGGTTCATGTGTATAGTTGCCATTTACGTTGTTGAAAAAAGGTATCTGCAATGAACAGGTTGTTGGTCTTGTAAAATTCTATCATGAGATCTCCAGGGTTGTTTCTATCACCAAGGCAAATGACAACAGAGATGAGTAGTTGTGACAGAGACCCTATGGCCCACAAAGTCTAAAATATATACTACCTGGTCTTTTGCAAAAAAAGTTTGCCAACTTCTGACTTAGTAAGAGCCCTACTTAACTCTATCAAAACCCTACTTAAAAACAGTATCAGCATTTATCATACTAAAGTTAGTTTACTTGCTATGTCTTAAGTTCCTCAAAGACAGGATTAGGTTGTATTCATATTGTATCACTGATCTTCATACACAGTAGGCACTCAACATTTGCTGAATGAATAAAGAGTCAAAAAATTTTCACTATTGCCTTTAAACATTCTCAGTCTAAAGATATATAAAACAGAATAGTGAAGTGGAACACAAGTGATTTACAAAAAACTGAGAAGTAAGAACAACATGGTGATTTTCAAGGAAGTAAATAATGGAAAAGGAGGAGTCTATACCAAGGCCCACAGACAATTTTTGAAAAGGTTAGTGATGAAAAACTACCATCTTCTGTGGTGTTGCACTGCACTAGTACAACAAGGGACATAAGAAAACCAGTCTGTCTTTACAGTGAATGCTACTTGTCAATTGTTTTACATGGCCTGGTTGGTAATCCAAGTCATCCTATTCCACTGGGCTTGTGTGTGGGAAGACGCTCTGCAATGGCTCCAGCAAAACTGAAAAGACATTTAACCAAGTATCACAGGCATCTGACAAGTGAAGGTGCAGAATATTTGCATGGTTATTGGAATATTAAAACTAATAAAAGTTAAAGCTTTTATTTAAGAAAGTCATATTCACTGAAAAGGCTCAGGAAGCAAGTTACTGAATAGCAAAACGTACTGTTCAGAAAGGAAAAAAAAAAAATCACATAGTGAGAACCCAGCAATGCCAGCATGTAAAATTACAGTGAATAAAATGCTAGGGCAAGATGCAGTATAAAAAAATCGAAAAGGTTCCACTTTTAAACAGTGTAAGTCAATGTACTAATGACAAGACAAATGATGCAGAAGAGGTGTTTTAAAGTATACACACAACTTCGCTAGACATTACCAAATTGCTCTCCCAAGTCTCAATTGATAGCCCAACCTGCAGTGTGTGAAAGTTCCCACTTTTTGGCACTGTGGTAAACAACTGCAATTTGGAATTGTCAGAATTATTAAATTTCTGACTATGAGAAAGGGTGTGAAATGGTACATATTATGGCTTAAAATATTAATTTTCCTGAAAATTTGTAATGTTGAGCATCTGCTATGGTTTGAATTGTGTCCCCAAGAAATACATGTTGTAAATCTTAACCCCTGTAATGGTTATAATTTCATCTGGGAATGGGTTTTCTTTGTTACATCCGTGAGACAGTATTGGTGCAGAGTGTGTCTAAAGCCAATCTCTTTTGAGATATAAAAGAGATTAAACAAGCTGGCAAGCAGAGATGGTAGAAGACAGATGCCATGCCAAATGATGATCACCGAGGAGTCAAAGAATAAGGACCTTACCCTAGAGCTGACAGAGAGAGAAAGCCTTTCCCTAAAGCCCATGACCTGAATTCAGACTTCTAGGCTCCTAACTGTGAGAAAATAAATTTGTTTGTTAAAGCCACACTTGTGGTATTTCTGTTAGAGCAACACTAGATAACTAAGACTGCATCTTTATTTATGTTTATTAAAATAGTAGTTAATGGGTAAATATTTGTTGAACCAATGAATGAATATCTTCTAGCGAATTTGGCTCTTCTTCCCTTTTCTAGAAAAGGTTGATTTAATAAGAAAACCTAAGTATGCATAGTCACAATTTTTTAACTTGTTACTATTTTCTTGTAATATACGTATGATAAACCAAAACCAAACCCATTGCCACTGAGTCGATTCCAACTTCATAGCGGTCCTATAGAACAGAGTAGAACTGCTCCATAGAGTTTTCAAGGAGCGCCTGGTGGATTTGAACTGCTGATCTTTTGGTTAGCAGCCGTAGCTCTTAACCACTATGCAACCAGGGTTTCTACATATATGTTCCCATAAAAACAGGAATATATGAAAAAGTATAAAGAACAAATGTTAAAAATCACTCAATCTCAATTGTCCAAATCAATTACTACAGGTCCAAAATGTATATAATTCTGAAATACAAAAGGTAAAAAAAACAAAGTTCTTCATTAAGTCTGGCACAAACTCAGCAGCAGCAAAATGTGACCTTAACTGACATGAAGCTAATTATGTATCCTACTTAATGTGAAGAGTCACATGTTTTACTGCAGAAATATTGCATTTGATTATAGAGTACATTTCCAAATGCTGTATTATATAAATGCATGTATTACTGTTCTAAAATCTAAAAAATTTGGAATTCAGAAATACACATGAGCCCAAGGGTTTTGTATAAAGGACGATGGATCTGTATTAACATTCTGAAAGCAGCTGGGTGGCACAAGTGATTAAGCACTAGACTACTAGCTGAAAGGTTGGTGGTTCAAACTCACCCAGAGGTGCCTCAGAAGGCAGGCCTGGCAATCTGCTTCCAAAAGGTCACAGCTTTGAACACCCCATGGAGCAGTTCTACTCTGCACACACGAGGTCACCATGAGTTGTAATCAACCTAAGGGCAACTAGTGGCGACAATTAACATTTCGAATTGTTTCTACTAGTCTTTCCTCTACGTCATATGTGTGAAAAATTATATTTACATATACATATGCATATATATACACACTTATATATACACATATATGTATAAATGTATAGGTATACATAAATAATAGGGATGGCATATCATTTCCCATGTCATTAAATGTTCTTCGAAAATGTAGCTGTTGGTGGCTGCAAAGCATTTTGTTGTACCAATATGGCAGCTTATTAAAGTAGTAGCCTCTTGGACATTTAGGGCATTCCCATATTATAAATAATACTGTTATGAACATCCTTACATATAAATGTTATGGACCTATAATATTTTATTTAAGATATATGGTGTATGATATAAAATTTGACTGTTGCCAGTCAACTAGTGGTCATTTATTATTATTTCCCTTCTCTACTGATCTGATAAGCTAGCTTTGTTATTCATTATTATTCGTTTAAAAAAAAAAAAACAAATATTAAACCCAGCTATTTTAGCCTATTTGATATTTGTTTTAGTTAAATAAAATAATATGCCAGATTTCACCTTTTCAAACTTTAGTAAGCATATCAAAATATACTTAATAAAAAGATGGGAAATAAAAGAAGAATAAAAAAGATGGAACACCAAGAAACAAGATAAATCTAATAGGTTCATTATATAATGAATGAGAGTTGTAGACAGTACGAAAAAAAGCAGGGGAAGAATTTTTTTAAAGAATAAAATTGCCCAGGGCTGAAAAGAAACAACAATCTTAACTGAAAGGGCTTCCATCTAAGGGCCAAGTAGAATCACTGAAAAAAGACCCGTATCTATGTCATTGTTGAGAATTTCCAGAACTCCAAGAAAATTAAAGGTTTCCAAAAGAGAAGAAACAGGTCATCCATAAAAGGAAGAAGACTCAGATTGACACTGTATTTCTCACTAGATTCCAGAAGACAATGAAGTGATTCCTTCAAAGTTCCGAGAGAAAAGAATTTATAAAATGCATTTATAATTATAATAAAAAGTAAGGAAACAATCCATTAATTCATTCAGGAATTATTTACTGAGGGGCTACTATGTGCCAAGCATGATTTTATGTACTGATACAGCAATGAACAAAAATATGAAAATCCCTGCTCTATGGCACTTTTTAGTAGGAAAAGAAAGACAATAAATAAGCAAAATATACAGCATGTTAGACAGTGATAAATGCTTCAGAGAAAAACAAAGGCACACAGAAGGATTAGTAATAATAGGAGGTTTGCAACTTAAAACAGGATGGTCAGGGAAGGCCTCTTTGGGAGGGGAATATTAGAGTTAGGACCTAAAAGAGGCAATAGGTCATGCGGATAACTGATGAAAGAATATTTCAGGCCAAGGGAATATTCTTTTAGTTATATAAAAATTCAAAAAGCTTATCTATGATGCCCTCTTTCAGAGAAATTAACTTAAGAAAATGTACTCTGACAAACAAAACAAAAATGAAAATCAGTAAAGAAGTCATGAGACAAAGACGCCAAGGTCAAAATAATGTAAGAGCCTAATTAAAAAAAAAAAAAATTCCAGTCAACCTAAAAGAGAATCCTAGTGTAGGCTCTTACAGGAATATTGTTAAGAAGAGGACTGAAATAAATTCTAAGTAACAGAGACAATGAGTAAGGAGCTAAACCGAAAAAAAAAAAAAAAAAAACCCCACTGCCATTGAGTTGATTCTGACTCACAGCAACCCTACAGGACAGAGCAGAACTGCCCCATAGGGCTTCCAAGGAGCGGCTCGTGGATTCCAACTGTCAGACCTTTTGGTTAGCAGCCAAATGCTTTGCCACCAGGGCTCTGAGTAAGAAGTTAGAAGATATTAATGACGTAATAAAGAAGTCAGGTGTTTTCTCTTAATAAGAGAAATCAAAGTCAAATAGAAACTTCAGGAAAAACCACACCAGCCCTGGTCCCCCCTCCCCCATAAACATCAGAGTTACGGTTGTAATATGACATAAACCCCAAAACAAATCCACTGCCACTGAGGAATGAAAAAGAACATCCATTTAACCTGGATGCTCCGAACATTCTCCTTTGGGTGGCATAGGATCCATAGAGAAAGAAATGTAATCCTATACAGGTAGTCCCCAATTTATGACATATTTAAGTTATAGCAAACCACACTTACAACCGTGACCATCTTGACTTTTTTTTTTGGTGGGGGGGTGTACATCTTATCCTTAGTAACATGTACTACAATGTTCCAGCACATAATTTGCAGATGTTACCACTCTCAGACGTTTACTCCCAGATGTTCAGAGATTGGATTTATAACAATACTGACAATAAAAGGAAATGATAATGAAAACTAAAAAAAAAAAAAGGTATTTGACTTACGTCAAAACTTACTTATGACGGAATCATCTGAACAGAACCCCGTCGAAAGTCAGGGACTACCTTACCTGTACTATAAAACCCGTTGCTGTCTAGTCTACTCTGACTCATGCCAACCCCACGTGTGTCAGGATAGAACTGTGCTCCACAGGGCTTTCAACGCTTAATTTTTCAGAAGTAGATTGCCAGACTTTTCTTCCCAGGGTTTATTTTTTTCTCTGGGTAAACTTTAACCTCCAACTTTCTGGTTAGCAGCCAAATGCATTAACTGTAACACTACCCAGGGACTCCTATTGTACACTATGGGCCATATTTAAAATGAAAGCCCTTTCATTCATTTTCAACTTTTAAAAAATCTTTCCAGGCTTGCCTGAAATATTTAATTTGGGTTCTTAAAGTTTGTTTAAAAGCTATGGATTGCCCACAAAATTTTTCTCATAAAAACCACGTTGTAAGTAGTGGTTAAGACAACCCTGGCCAGGTCAATACAAGTTCAAAAATTCCATGAAAACTATATTAACACCTGTATAACCAATTTGTTGTTGTTAGGTGCTGTCGAATTGGTTCCAACTCACAGCAACCCTGTGCAGAACAGAATGAAGCACTGCCCGGTCCTGTGCCATCCTCGTAATTGTTGTTATACTTGAGCCCATTGTTGCAGCAACTGTGTCAATCCATCTCATCGAGGGTCTTCCTCTTTTCACTGACCCTCTACTTTACCAAGCATGGTGTCCTTCTCTACGGACTAGAACCTCCAGATAACATGCCCAAAGTACGTGAGGCATCCTTGCTTCCAAGGAGCATTCTGGCTGTATTTCTTCCAAGGCAGATTTGTTCAATCTTCTGGCAGTCCATGGTATATTCAATATTCTTTGCCAACACTGTAAAGCAAATACATCAATTCTTCTTTGGCCTTCCTTATTCTTGTCCAGCTTTCGCATGCACATGAGGCAACTGAAAATACCATGGCTTGGGTCAGGTGCGTCTTAGTCCTCAAAGAGACATCTTCACTTTTTAACACTTTAAAGAGGTCTTTTGCACCAGATTTGCCCAACACAATATGTTGTTTCATTTCCTGACTACTGGTTCCAGAAGCACTGACTGTGGATCCAAATAAAATGAAGTCCCTGACATCAATATTTTCTCCATTTATCATGATGTTGTTTATCTGTCCAGTTGTGAGGATTTTTGTTTTCTTTATGTTAAGGTGTAATCCACACTGAAGGCTGTATCTTTATCAGGAAGTGCTTCGAGTCCTCTTATAACCAATCACACACACAATACCCTGTATTAAATCCCTGTTTGAAATCCTAGTATGATTTCTTTTTTTTCCTGACTGATACAGTTCTCCTCTACTGATACAGCGCTCCTATCTCCGAAGAAACAAGCAAAATTTGAGTTTTTTATTGTTTGAAAGGAAGAAGGAAGAGAAGAAACTTTTATCATGGGCCTAATATAAATAGGCCATTGGGTACTTTATTATCCATTTAATACTTACAACCCTATTTAAGTATTATCTCCATTTTAGAATCTCTTGTTAATTATGCCTCTCTACATGTTTTTAGAAGAGAGTCTTTAGATTCCAATATAACTGAAGTTAAGATTTATCAATATTTCAAAAAATAAATAAAATCCAAGCTGAACTTTGGTCAATAAATGATAATACTACTAGTGAAAATTAAATTCATGACAGATGGCAACACTGAAGAAAGATGTTAGGCTGGATAAATAACTTGAGGTTTTAGCATTTCCAATGACTATCACCAAACCTACTCCCCCAAAACTAGGCCTATGGTGAAGTTCAACAGTTACAGCTCAAAAAGAGATTGTTATGACATTGGCATCCTATGAAACATGATCTATGATAGATTTAGGAATAAACTGGAATCATTCAAGACAAACTTTTTTAAAAAAATAACTCAAACATCTGAATACATAAACAAGTTCAAATGTGCTCTATTGTGTCAGGCATTGTTGGTTGCCTACCCAACAGCTACTTCTCCACTACTTACTTGGCACCAGAATCCAATTTTGCTTACAATCATCCAAAAAGCCATGCTCTTCAAGGGAAGGTGTCAATCACAATGATCTTAATCCCTCTGCCAAGTGATGGTTTGGGCATATGCAATGATCCAATTCTAGACATAGGTACATATGGGGACAGCTGCTAGGGGCTCCTGAGAAGGCTGTCATTGTGCCTAAAATGGGATATAAGGCAAGTATAATCCTCTTTTTTCTTCTGTACACTGTCACCTGGGTGTGACAACTGATGCTTGTGGCAGGTACCCTGGATCATAAGGAGATCCAGCCTAAAAGGACAAGCCACTCTGGGATGTTACAGACCTCAAGTCTTTGTTGAAGGTATTGAACTACTAAATTAATCAACCTTGAAAGCATCTTACGATCAGATTTCTTATTTTATGAGATAATAAATGTTCTTACAATTTAAGCCATATATAGTTTGGTTCTCTATTGCTTGAAGCTAAGAGCATCTGAAGCAATAGAGTCATTAACAGCAGAAGACTGTCCTGCAGGTGTAGAAATAAGGCTTTCCTACTTTGGACTAATTCATTCCAAACTAAGAAATCATTTAGAAATTAAGATACCTCAACTTTATCTTCTCATATGCAAAAAAAAAAAAATTAAGCAAAAAAGAAATTACCTATAAAACCTCCAATTTTATGCTCATGTATTAAGAAATATTCCATATAAATTTTGTGTAAAGGTTTTATTTTATACTTAAAACTAGAACAGTGTAAAGCTTTAAACACTTGTATTTGTTTTGTAAATAATCACGGTGGTTAAGAAACCAACCAAACCAAACCCAGTGCCGTCGAGTCGATTCCAACTCATAGCGACCGTATAGAACAGAGTAGAACTGCCCCATGGAGTTTCGAAGGTGCGCCTGGCAGATTCGAACTGCCGACCCTTTGGTTAGCAGCCGTAGCACTTAACTACTATGCCACCAAGGTTTCCTCATGGTGGTTAGTGGAGGCTAATATCTAGAATAAATATAATTGCCTTCTATCTACATCATATTTCCAACTAGCCAAAAACCAGTTACCGCTGTATCGATTCCAACTCATGGTGACCCCACGCGTAACAGAGTAGAACTACGCTCCGTAGGGTTTTCAATGGCTGATTTTTGGTAAGCTTTTCTTCTAAAGAGCCTCTGGGTGGACTCAAACCACCAACCTTTTGGTTAGTAGTGAGTGTATGAACCGTCTGCACCACCCAGGGACTCCAACTTACAACACTCTGGGTGTTAAATAGTAAAACATTAATGGCTATAAACTATTATAGGGGTCAGGTGTTCAGTGGTGCTACACGGGAAACAATACAGCACCCGAAAAAGTGTATCTGCTTAGTTTGGAACTCAATAACTTATTGTCAGATGGATTTAAAATACATCTCCTCTCCAGTGAAGAAGGTATTCAAAATTAGAGAAAGAAGCCATTTGAATTAGTAAGTAAAGCAGGCAACAAGAAAGTAGTTTGTAGAAATCAGAGTAAAAGACTGTATTTAGAATGAATTTTAGCCATTTAAACACTAAGGGTTTAGTACTGAGACCCCAGAAACATTTAAGAAATAATCTCTTTACAAAAGTATGTGAGTACAAAAATACCAAGCAAAATATAGAAAAATAATCTACTCATTTGGGAAAATGCAAGTGGACTGCAAAATAGAGGCCAATCTCTTAGCCACCTTAATTAAGATTTCTCACTAGCTCCTCAATAAGGAAGAACTGGAGGTTGGCATCAGTATTTGATGATATTAGTGCTCATGGTCTATACAGTAAAGTGCATACAGTTAAAATTCAGTATGTTCCAGTCATTCCCTACTAATGCTTTTGTTGTCATTATAAAGTCCCAAGGGAAATTTTCCCACTATTTCCAAATATGAACTGATGATGATAGTCAAGACTCTGGGACTCTGCAAAACTAAGGAAAAATGTTCTGGTATGCGCCTACACACACTCTCTCTCTCTCTCAACTGAGATGAGACTGGAGATGTTACTTATTCTGAGTGGAATTCCTTCTCTCCCTCCTCATCTCATTCTTCAAAACTTAAATGTTCTTATCTTCCAGAAGGACCACTCTAACACCTACTTTACTACTCCTCAAGCTGGGATTGTGGCCCACATGTGTTTTTCATAGCGTATTTATCTCCATTATAGAATTTATCACAAGTTGAAATTTTGTCTACTTCCACAGTTGAGGAAACCCTGGTAGCATAGTGTAAAAACTACAGCTGCTAAAACCAAAAGGTCGGCAGTTCGAATCCACCAGGTGCTCCTTGGAAACCCTGTGGGGCAGTTCTACTCCGTCCTTTAGGGTCGCTATGAGTCAGAACCGACTCCATGGCAATGGATTTTTTTTTCCACACTTGAAAGTGAATGTACCTCATATCAGCATCTCCAATGCCTAGCAGAGTATGTGCCTCACAGATATGTTTACTGAATGTACTCATAATCACCCTGTGAGGTAAACAAAGAAGCTATCATCATTCTTCATTTTCAAATGGGAAACTGAGATTCAAAGAGGTAAAATTACTTACCTAAGGCCTATTGGCCAGCAAATGATAAAATGAGAATTTGAAATCATGACTTCAAATTTTAAGTCTCAATGCTTTCTAATATACCATATAATTTCAAGTTAAAGAAGTGCAGTGTTTTTCAAAACTTAAATTTGTTTTATCTGTTCCAAAAGTGAAATCATTCCATGGTTCAAAATTTGAATAGCACAAAAAAGTATACAGTGAAAAGGCAACCCACCGCCCACACATCTTGCTGCCAGTAACTCAGTTCCCACCACTGGAAGCAACTAATGTTACCGATTTCTTGGGTATCTTAAAATGAAAGAAATTCAATATTTATTTTTGATGAAAACTGTTATCCTATAGACTCCCAGTACCCATCAATTAATCCATTAAACTGGATTCTATTAACTGCTCAAGTAGAATATGTACTTTAATTAATTTTAATAAATAAGACATTTTGTAAACAGCTAAAATAATGCAGGCCAAATATAAAATCAATACCACTACAGTTTCTGCAATATTGTGAATCCCAGGGATTAAGAAACCTCAGGAATTAATAACTCAAAAACACAAATGTAAAACTAATTATTTTATGAATCCTCTAACCTGTTCCTTAAAGGTTCTGAGATGTCAGTGAAATTAAAAAGTATACTACTGAAAGGGCTAAGACACTACTGTGAACAGCTTCCACTTGAGTTTGTATGAGAAAGCAATAGCACCTCCCACAGATGCTTCATCTCCATACAGAACACTCTGACAGTTTTAATTATCACCTAAAATCACAAATCTTTCTGTACATTTTTGACTTCTCATCCTCTGTCCAGATCCATATCTCTAATTGTCTTTATAACATCTCTATTTAGACACCTCACTAGCACCTGAAAGGCTGAAACCTGAGCTGACCATCATCCCTCTCTACAAGGATACCCTTCCCAGCTTTAGCTGTCAACATCAGAATGTGCTCTCAGTCTGGTAACACATGTGATACTGTTAGAGTCCTCTCACAGTCATCAGGTTTGGCTAAATCTGAGGACAGAAGGAAGCACAGGTGGATGGGGGAAAAGTCTGCATGTAAGGATTTTCTGTTGTTTTTATTTTTAAAATACGACCGTACAAGTATAGGACAATAGGTATGCCTGGCTTGTTAAGTAGTTCATGGGAAAAAGAGCTAAGTTGACATTAAGTTCAGTATGAGCCAAAAGTATGACACAGCTACTAAAAAGAAAAAAGCCCAGTTTAATCTCAGATGCATTAAAAGCACCAGAGAACCTAAAACATGGGAGGTAAATAGTACTACATTGGATGAATCACTCTACGGTTATTATTCATAATTTACTTCCAAATTTGTTATATGTAACTTAGATCCAAAAGGGATTTAAGGCAATATCTGATAGAGTATAAGCAAGAAATATCCAACATCATTCTAATTTGCAAAATACTTCTGTTCACCTAAAACATTCAGTTAAATGATGGGCTACAGACTTATTCTAAACTAATACAGGTTATCGTAACTTAAATGGACACAGAAAATTAATGCAAATAACTTTAGCTGATTGATGACAGTCACTTCTCATTAATAACAAAAGTTAACATCACTGCTGTTGCTGCTGTGTGCCATCGAGTCGATTCCGACTCATAGCGACCCAATGGGACAGAGCAGAACTGCCCCATAGGGTTTCCTAGACTGTAATCTCTACGGGAGCAGATCACCAGGTCTTTCTCCTGAGGAGCAGCTGGTAAGTTCTAACCATCAACCTTTCGGTTAGCAGCTGGGTGGTTAACCACTGCGCTACCAGGGATCTTTTAACATCAATTAAAATATCTGAATTTTATCAAATTATAAAATAAACCCAATTTAGTGATATTTTATTGTAGTAACTAACTATGTGATCTATCAGACTGTTCTCGAGATTTCTGATAAGAAAATTTGGGAGTCAAATCTGGCATTTCTTAGTTGGAGGGTTCCAGGATCCAGAGAACTCATGGTTTTAGGGTTATCAGCATTATACAAAGAACTTTGATATGTAATGTGTATATTCAGTTTGCTGTACTAAGATTTATTAGGTAAAAATGGTTCAAGAAAGATGTACAAAGATTTCTTCTATTATTATATTACTGATACTGAGGTCTTTGTTATGCCCTTTTGCACAAAGGAATGACAAATAATCATTGTTAATAATTTCCATTCAGAAAAACGCAAGAGAAATACTTTTCACTGTATTCCTATCTATAGGCATACACATACAAGTAGTTTGGTATATGTTAAAGGTCCCACTTTCAAACATAAAGTCAATTAAAAAAAAAAGTCAAGCTAAATTTCTAAGTCTTTAACTGCTTAAATATTACTTGGAATAAAGCTGTATTTGACACAATTTTTAAGAGCTAAGAAATCTGGCTTGAAAATTCAATACAGTAAAATTCTCCAAAGTATCCAAAGATTAGATTAATGATTTCCAAAGACTCTAAAGCCCTTCAGATCTGTCTTCTCTATGTCACCTACGTTATAGTCTGTATTTTAAAAAGTCTGTATTATCTTTCATATTCCACCCTTTTATTCTTCAACTGCTTACCCAGAGTAAAACTGGCACTTTACAACCTGCCTTTCTGGGTTTGTCAGTAAACACTGTTTAAGAATGTTGCATTTTTACAACTGGAGGCACACATAGGATTACCACCTTTAGCTCTAACCCCATGAACAGTAGGTGTCAGTATGTGAAAACATGAAAAACCTCTAACTTTATCTCACAAAAACAGAACATAAATTATGTATTTCGTGGCACTTTAAGGAGTATCATGACTTTTTGCAAGTTGTTGTTCTGCATGATCTCCCTGGGCTATTTCAGATGAATTGTTTGGCAGAGTCTTTCAGGATCCTGATTACAGAAGAACACACATCTACAACAAACATCCCCTTCCCTGGTCATCAACCTCAAAAACTCAAGTAATAAATAATTCTAGCATTTGGGATTAAAGGAAGACTCAGGAGCTCAAATTACAGGAAGCTGACTCAAACTTCTATATACATAGGAAAAAGTCTACCCTGTAATGGATCATGTATACATCACCAAATTGCCATCTTCAAATGCGGTAACCATCGTTTTCAGAAGGAAAAGGAATGCTCTTCCAAGAGATGTGAATTAGATGTTTTGGTGAAAACAAAAAGCTTTTTATGAACAAATAAAGCTTGAGAAATACTGCATTCTCTTTTCCCCTCTTAGAGACTCACATAAGTGAAAGATTTTAATAATCTTACAGTAAAAAAATACGTTAAACTTTATATGTAGTAAGGTGTATATAAGTTTATATGTGACTGACTTGATCTGTAAACTTTCACTTAAAGCACAACAAAAATTATTAAAAAATACGTCAAACTTTAATTCAGCCCTTCTCAAATTAA
Source organism: Elephas maximus indicus (assembly GCF_024166365.1). Taxonomy (NCBI): domain Eukaryota; kingdom Metazoa; phylum Chordata; class Mammalia; order Proboscidea; family Elephantidae; genus Elephas; species Elephas maximus. The sequence goes on from NC_064820.1 coordinate 82,532,466, forward strand.
TTTGAGCACAGAACACTTTTCCAACTTACGTATTA